>NC_133933.1:1795000-1997500 GCF_031877795.1 Strix aluco | reverse complement strand
CCTGGCTGGCTGCCCATCCACACATTTATGTCTGCCTTTTGAGTGTTTTCAGAAGCCCATTAAATTGTGCCTTGGCAGGCCAGACGCATTCAACTTGCCCTAAGACCCAAAGAGAGAAGGTTATCAAATTCCCTCATCTTTGCCAGACATACAAAGCTTGAAGTTCTCTAGCCCTGCAAGGAAGCTATGCAGTTGCACAAAGTAAGATGTTAGAACTTGTAAACATGTCATACAATATTATAATACGCCTGTGGGGCACAGATACGCACAAAAGTTGGGAGGGCCCAGGGACAGAGCGCCTGCCCTCTTGATGGAGCTGTCTTAATGTGCGCTCTTTTTTTTTTTGCGACAACACAACTGGAATTAGCTTCCATAACGAAGCTGACACCACTTTCTTAAATCAACCTGTCTTGACACTTTTCTGTATATGATCTTCAGCGGATCTTCTTGGCTGAAAGAAAACAGGGCACGACACTCTTGCACCTTCTACTGGATAACAACAGAAAAGAGGAAGAGAGAGGAAAAGAAAGGGAAAAAGTTTTTTTCTACTGTATATGGAAGATTTAGAAAATGCTTATTACAAACTTCTACGTACTTCCATCCTTAAAAGAGCATAAGTATCTGTTCCCACTGCCCCATTCTCAACAAGGGGCTTTCAGTAGCCTCTTTGTAATCTCAGATCCTGAGCAACAGCTTCAGAGCAGAGCAGAATTCTGCCCACTAGTGATAAGTTTTACATGACCCACGATGAGATGACAACATCTCACTCCGAGCATGCAATTAAACCGACACATACAGTGTGAAGGTGAAGTTCATTCACTCAAAACAATCTGAGGGAATGTGATTTGTAACATGACCGCAAATGCAGCAATCAAGAACAAAAATTATATTTAAAATACGCACACACAAAAATCAAAACTACTCTGGACACAAGATAATGCAAACTAGCCTTGCCAGAAATGAGCTGCAAAATACCTTCATTTTCTCATACAGTGAAACCCTGATAAAATCACAACTGTTAAGGTCATACAGTATATCAGGTGGAATCACAGTCTTTAGAACTCCATTATTAATGCACACAACCTCACAATCAAAGAGGATAAGAGCACAGTTCCCAGATGCCAATGATTTGATCCTATCTTATTTGGCTGTTTACATTTAAATAATGTGGCCGTATAAATTTAAATAATAAGAACCACCAACAGATGGAATGTAGTGAAAAAATGTGCCTTCTACGAGACCCTGAACATATACTACACGGTGCTTTACAATTTATTTGAGCAGAGCTCATATTAAAAAAAAAAAAAAAAAGACTCATTTCTTCTGCCATTATGGAAATAAAAGGACTAGTGCTTTAGTTCGTTGCTAGCACTGCCAAAGAAACATGCAGTTCTCTAACCTCCAGTACAATGTACCCATAAGGTACCAAGCATCAAAGCATATTAAAAGATATTAACTGCATATTTGCTTATGAACAAGATAAAAAGCTGTAGGGCCTCCAGGTTCTCAAGCTGTGAGTGGAACAGCTTTGCAATTTGCCTGCAAAACTGCATTTTGATCTTAATGAATATAAAATGGCTGCCATTAAAAGTAAAACAGATTATTTCAGGTCTTTTAGGGCCCATAGCTCTTTGACGGTCTTGGAGGGGCACTATGATCTTTCATTGAAATCTCACAGCAGGACTCCCTCACCAGCAAATCAAGCCTTGCAGTCGAGGAGATTGGCTACATTTAAAAGTAATTTTCAGAAATCTACACAGATTTTCAATTTGGTAATGAAAGCCATAAGAGAATGCAGGCAGCATTTTGTTGAATATTGTTACTAATCCAGTGCTCACATTCGTTAGAAATTAAACTGCCCCGTAACTATCACACTGATGGCAGCCTGCCATTTCGGCTCAGTTGTAATCTCCGTTTGTTAATGAGTAGCATGTGCTAATTGTTGTCAGCATCCCTGCCATACATCCCTTCCATAACAACATATTTTACCTGCTGAAAGGTGTTACCTCTTGCACTGTCAGCATCCACTTTAAGAGAACAAATCTCAGAATAGTAGAAAAAAGGTTCAGTTTTGTTTGGAGTAGCACAAAGTTAAAAGCATACCTTTTCATATTGATATCCAGACCCTCCTAGTACCTCATTGTGTGTATGCTACTTCTAACATTAATACATTAAGGTAAGACAAAGAAAGACGCTGTACACTATAATGGCCCAGGGAACAACGGAGCTAAATTCTCTATATTTTAACATAAACTAAGGGATGCAGCTCCCAGTAAAATGAAGTTGAAAGGTTTGAAAAGTTAAGAGTGATCATATCTCATTATTGCCAACAATGTAAGGCGGGGATTAAAACAAAACCTGATCTGGAGCTGAGATGAAGCCGGACTGGGACAAGAAAGATTGACTCTGAGTAAGTTAGTCACAGCTGATGACTGTGCTGCCCTCAGGTGGAAGGCCTTGTCGGGAGGGGGGGGCCTCCACTTCAAATGTAAACCCAGAAAAAATAAAAATAATAATAATAAAAAAAAGCCTTAGTGGATGCAACAAACTAAGATATTCAGAAGTGTGAGCAAGAAGGGTTATAATACATGAATTCTCAAATAAACCAAATGTGAATTGAATTATGGCAGAAGAGAACAATTTTTATCTAGTGAATTGTAAATTGGGTTTGTTTCCAGTTCATATTTGAAATGCAAGGTTGATGCTTGGCTTTTCGTTTTATTTTTTAGCTGGGGGGATTCTAATGGAAAATACTGACTTGAAATAACTAAAACCTACTGAAGAGCTCTAACACACACACCCCGTGTGACTGACACATGTTCTCTGAAGCATATTTAGTATCACTGCATCAAGTAGATTAGTTGTTCAGCTGCCATAAGCGACAATATCATATATTGCTACACGTTTAAAATTATTCAAATCAGTTTTGTACACATACATAGGGTCTTTTAAAACAAACAGTTTTTTCCAGTATGAAGGAGCAATGGGAAAGAGGCGATATTACAGCATATTCTGACTAACAGGAAACACTCTGATAAACTTATTGGTGTGTTCATTCATGAACGGAGTGCAAGGATTTTCCTGGGGGTTTTAAGGGGTGCACAAAGTACCCACAACATCTCTACAATAACAAGATACTTCTTCACTCCAGGGTAGCCAGCTAATCGGGGTTAAGCATCCCTCAGATTGCTCTAAGTGGAGTCCAAAGATGAAAATCAGCAACTTCCGTTTCAGAACACACATGAATGATCAAACACCACATCCAAGTGACTAGAAAGATGAAGTATGAGGGATCGGTCCAATCTGCTGGAATCTGAAATTTTATTTTTTTGCCAGTTTCCTGCTTGGGGGGGGGGCAGAAGCAGTTAGCTGGAACACCTTTACATGTAATTTTAGAGCTTTCTCACCAGTTTTGGTTTTTACCACTAATTTTTAGAACAGTCACATTTTCCCAAAGCAAAATACAGCAACAAAAATGTGCTGCAGGTTTGATTTCAGGGTTTGATCTCCTATTTCTTCCACTTAGCTGAACACTGCGTTCTCTAATTCCTCCTGCCACATACCACCATACTCGCTGTGACAGCAGTATCCTCATTATACACAAGGTTTCACTATTGTCTATACCGTGGGCTAAGTGATGTGACATTACCAACTCTGCCTAATACATATCAGCCCACAGAGCACCATATAATCTTTTTCTTCTGTAACCAAGGCAGAAGCAGCAAGTGAATTTATAGAGCACCAGTTTTTCAGAGCTAGGACAGAGGGCATCTCTAGCAATGCCTTGCTGAACTTGGCACAAACACCCGCTAGCTTTGGACCCATGCAGTCTGGGCTACTCAGACAGGCAAGCTCAGCCTAGGTTATACCTAACCACTGATGTGCTTGAGCTCACACCAAGGGATGGTGAAAACCTCACCTTTCCCCCTTCATGTACTCTGCAGCTCAACTGTAAACCCACATTTGCTTAGGGACTGGTGTCCAAAGTGGTCAGGATCCAGAGAAGGTTGTGTCTGAGCGCAGAGAGGAAACACAGCGCTCCCATCCATCTCAGAAGTTACGCTGCAGCAGGTGGATTTCTGCTAACTAGCTTTAAACTGGTAGCAGTGTAACTGTGGCAGCACTGAGCTGTACGTGGTTCCAGAAGTACAGCCCAGAAGCAGAATAAATATTGATGTAGTGTCCTGTGATGAGGTGTCTGCAAGGCCATCTGTATACAGTGGAGTTTAAAGCAAGTCCGGAGCAGGCACATGGATTTCAGTTCACATCTTTACCTGCAGTGCAGATGCACCCCAGAAATACTTCTGCTAAATCATACCATGCAAAGGTGCTCTCAGCGCAAGCTAGGAAGTGTCATGCTAAGACTTAGTACTGTGTTGCTACTGCACTATAAATTCACACCTTGGCTTGATGCATGCTAATATCCCTCCGAACAGGGACGAGAGAAAGGGAACAGCTCTGTGAGGTGACAGTCCTGCAGGCTCCTGAGCACGGGGATAAATTTAAGCTGGTTTTCAAACTTAAGAATTCAGGTCCAATACGTTTGGGAACGTTACATATTTGGCTCTGCCACTGCCCATTATTAGCCTTAAAAAACAGTGTTTCCAATGAAGCTATCGGTGAGAACAAATTTTTATAAGGTTAGCTTTTAAATTAAATGCTTGTTTTGAAATAACTCAGCAATTTCTATAGTAGCAAACCATTTTTTCCTCCTTGCAACGTAACTCTTTTTGAAAGCAAATGGACCTAACTATACCTTTGCAAACTTTGTCTCCTTGCACAAAAAATGTTTACTAATTACTGTCTGTCACAGTCAGTGATCCATTTTGGGAGACCTAGGAGAAGTGATATGCCTTATACCTTTTTATATAAAGGCAAGTAAATAAGGAAGCGATTTTTTTGTATGTATGTGTCACATTCTGAAGTAATTTTACTATCAACCCCCCCCCCCCCAAAAAAAAATCATGTTTATCTTCTCATTATAAAGGAAAGGCATTCACTAGATTAATTTTCTAGTGCAACTTCCTAAGCACAAAACCTGTTAGTTTAAACATGGCCTACGTTTTAAAAATGTGATGAAAAAAGACTAAGTAGTTTGGGTTTTTTTCATTCTGTATCTATTCTCTAATCCCTCTTGCAGGAGCTTTCCATTCACACATTTTGCATCCAGATGTTACTGCCAGTTGTGGAACTTGGTGAATTAGCTCAGGACTTTGCATGTTGTTTCACATTCCTGAGGAAACAGGCCGTCCTGAAGAATTAGCTGTCCTAAGCATAGTAGCTGGCAAACAGGGAGGAGGAGAAAACAGGAGCAGGGTCAAAAGGAATGAGGAGTGGAAAGTCACATAAACTTATAAATAAGAGTCTCACATGGAGAGAATTTGAACAAACCAGTAGGAGAACAGAGCTAATAAAGCTGGGGTGCAACACAGCATAATCAATCTCAGATTTTCTAAACACCAGATTTTGATTCCCTTTGCCACAGCCTTTATACAACGCTCTCAACTGAGGTTGTCTAAACAGACCCATCCAGAAGGAAAACAGAACAAACTAAAGAATGAGCCAAGTGTCACAGACGTTTCCGAGGGATGCAGCACCTCTCCAACCTACAGGTACTACCTATGCAACCGCCTCTCTTTGCATACTGAAGGGAGTAACCTAACAGTATCACTTATTGCTTGATCTGGTCTGCAAGTTTTTATCTGGGCATGGACCCGCTGAAGTTCTGAAAACTCCAACGTGATCAAGTAAAACACTTTAGATTCAAGACATGGCTTGGATTCACTCTGGATTCCTGAGTTCACATCTCTGTCGGTGAAAGTGTGCCAGACAAGCTTCAGCCAAAAGGGGACTGCATACAGGATGTCAGCTTCATCCCACTGAAGTATATGGCCAAAATCTGACTTCAGTAGAGACAGAATTTTACCTTATAACTTGCCAAAAGAGAGATGGGGAAACTGTAATACCAAACATTGAGACAGAAAATGTCTTGGAGCTGAAAAAGGCTTCAAAATAAGCAATTGGTTCTTATCTCACCAAAAGTGACCCAAATCTGCCCTATATTTTTATTCTACGGCTAAAACAGCACAAAAAGTTCTACATTCACCATTTGATACATGTCTTGATATATAATGGTGAATTTTTAAACAGAAACTGAAGATCTGTACTTAAATCTGTTAAACCAGTAAAATACCTTAAATATTTTTTTCCTCTTTGATCTCCTGCACTGAGTGGACCTCAAAACCAGCCAGGTCCACAGCTTCCAGGACAAGTCCAAGGTCCACAGTCTGTAACAGTGCTTACTGCCATTCCCAAACACAATGAATCTTTCCAAATGTATTTCAAAATTGCTTTTTCTTCCTGCTACACAGTTGTCTGCCGACAGTCTAGCTTTTTCCCAACCTTATCTATTATTCACAAAAAGAATTATTTCTATAGAAGCTAATGCTTCTTTTCCTCAACTTTTTATGATCAAGGTGACTTATAAACAGCTGCAATAAAAATGGTGGGGTTTTTTTTTTTTTCATACAAGAGCATTCTCAATAATGTTTCAGAGAGGGTAGAGAGGCTAAAAGATACGTGACATTCATAGATTTCACCCCTGAAGCCACAAAAACCACACTAGCAATTTCTTCATTTGACCAAAATGAATGGTCATCACAAAAACAAATGTAAGTTTGGTATCACTGATTTGGCTGAGACAGCTTAGGGGCTTGAACTTAATAGACTTCCTCTGACAGATTAGGATCTTCTGGTACGTCTGCATCATCCTGTCACAGCAGATAGCCAAGTCCAAACCACAGGCATGGGACTGCCCTTGATCCATAACCTTAGAATACAAAATAACTGGCTAAAGAATGTAATAAGACTCCCAAGGAAATACCTTTGAAGACAGTATTCATTTTACTTGGTGGTCTTTTATAGAGGGGGGGGAAAAAAGAAGACAATTAAGCATTAAGAACTGATTGATGCTTAAACAAAATGCCTAACAGTAAAAGCACATTTCTATATTCCAAAGGACCAGGCAAAGCCATCCCTAAGAAGGGATTAACTACTATCAGATGATATTACTACTGGATTAATGGCGTTTCGCATTCACTATATTTATATTTAAAAAAAAAAAAAAAAGGATCTCTTTTAAGGAGGATATAAGTGATTTGTGTAAAACCTAAAAGCCAAAAAACTAGATTTTCTTTTTACAGCGATGTGATAGATAGTATTCTCTATATTTATACATACTTAATTGAAGTAATTTTTCCCCCTTTGTCTGGAACCAGGCCTTGCATTTAAAGTCAGTTGTTTTGAGAGTACCAGAGCCCATGAAAATAGGAAAGCAATGTTTGACTCCAGAACTGATGCTTTATATTCCAGAGGATATTTTAAGCTGTTCTTATTTTAGAGAATTGTTTTTGTAATAGATATACTAAAGGTGATCATTTTACTTTATTGCTAGTCATTGCTGACTGAAATATTTTGCCAGATGAAAGTAATTACTATGACTATATTACTTTTCTAACCTGTTCAGTGTATTGTATCTCAGATATTCATAGTGTGAAATTCTGGATCCTCATTTGCAAAAAAAAAGTCACATTGTTCTGTGCTCTGGCCTTAATTATGTAAAGCCCATATAGATGTTATCGTTTCCTTCCCCACCTGTACATCTTACGTCTACAAAAGGTTACAGGAAAACTCCAATCTTATTGTAGAACTGTGCAGATGACAAAGCCAGACAACATACTCGGATGTTTGTGTTACAAACGAAAAAAAGAATCTGCTTTGACCAGAACCGAACCACTCAGGTGGATTTTTTAAAAGAATGCAAGGAACAATCATATTCTTATTCAACATCAGTCGCTACTAGCCAAAATTATACATTAGAGAAATTAATTTGCTGAGACATCCTCAGGATTATATCCCCTGGAGATGGAAAACAGGCCTGTGTTTCTCTCACAAAATCACATCTGCTTGGAGTAGACTTTTTTCAATTCAAACCATAGTAATATATGCACAATAAAGTTACCGTTATAAATATTTACCATAATATCCATCTCCTTGGTTCTCCTGCTACCCTAACCAGCAGCCATGCTACCATAAATCAGGGGAAGTATTCTGCAGGAGCTGCAAGCAGCTGTCATTGTATTTCTGGAAACAGCCATCCAAGAGAGGCAAATGACACAGGAGACACGGTAGAAATTGTGGCAGACTCCACATTTCAAACTGCTACACTCCTTCTACTCCACTTACAAGGCAAATCTGGTATTCTGGCTTCAAGACCAGTGGATGCAGAGATATTGGTGGAGTAGATGTACCTGGACCACTAAGAGGCTTTTGGTTTTATCTTGCTGAAAGCATTTCGATATCTGGGAGAAACTAATTACACCTAAAAGAGTGTGAGATGAGCCACCTCCACTACCAAACTCATGGAAAAACCATTCTTTCAAGCCCACACACAGATTTTTTTTTTTCTTCCCCTGCCATGAATTACCAGTGGCAATTTTTTCCTGAGCAGTGAAGTTGTTTTGCAGGAAAATGTTGTCCTTCACGTAGCATAAGTTGCAAATGACCACGTCAAAACTTGTCATCTTTCCAAAAGAGAGACTTATGCAATCGCTACCACCATGGTCTGTGACATCTCCTTCAGAAAATGGCACAGCAGCCCCATTCATGGCCACTGGATGAGGGTAAGAAACTTTTAACTTCCCAACTGCTCTATAAACTACCAACCATTGTGAGCCCACACGGTGGCCGCATAAATTTCAACTGCATTCAGTAACCCTCCATGTAGGGAACTTAACAGTGTCAGAATACAGAAAGGAGGTAGACACACCACAACTTAAAAATAAGGTGAGATGTTTCCGCACACAGAGCTTTCTTTTGTTTAAGCTAATACCCCTGTTTCTTTGCCTTGAAAGAAGTCTTACCTTGGTTGTCTGGAATACCACGAACTAGCAATGTGGTTCAGGGGAACTAATCACAAGTACCAAAGAGCAAAACCTCAGTCTTTCTTCTTGTATTCTATGCTAGGCTCCATTCATACACAACAGGGCTAGAAACAGAGTAGTGGAGGACATATTTACCCATTTCAAGGTGGCATTTCACAACTGATTTCTGTAGTCGATAAATCTCTAAATATCTATCTACCTACCTACCTACCATAAGTGTTTTAATATCAATCCTTAACTGGTAGGACTTTAAATAAGCTTTTCTTCTGAAATATTTGCATCCGCATTATTTGTTATTAAAGGAAAAAAAAGAAAGCTAAAGTAAGATTTCTTACAAAAGGTAATTAAGCAGTATAATATAGTAATAAGTGGAATGAACAATAAGGAGGTGTACTAAAATATATGCCTTATGCAGTAGAGGACTGGTGTTTCAGGAGATTAACAATTATGATCACCAGTCCTCTTCTGTTTCTGTAATACTCCACACAATCTTTTTTAAATTACTTTATTAACCTTTCCTCCTAGCACAGAAGTGCCCGATTATAGATAATATTTCAAAATCATCTGAGGTGTAAGTGTGTTTGATTTGCTCAGTAATTATTTGTCTACTTTATTACATTGACCAAGCACACAAGCTCCTTGACCAGTTTTATTTCAAGTCCAGTTAAGAACAGGGTCGTATCGTTTTGTGTGATCGCTCCCTTTGGGCCCCAGAGTACCTGAAATTTCATACGGGAGCTGGTAACTCGGACACGAATAGCTCACACTTCAAACATGCAGAAATCAGTCAGTGTGCTGTCATTTAAGGTTAAGGGGCCTGTTCAGAAAGGAAAGGTTTGGAGCACATGTGAAAGAAGTTTGTTTATTCACTGCATTGCAGACCAAAGACATTTAAGCAGAGGCATGCAAATTTGCCTTTCTAAACCTAAGAGGGTGTAAAAACCCTATATATTTGTCAATGCATGCTCTTGCATGATAATTTATTCCCAACATTTCACACAACGCATTATTTCAATTTGGATCTGAAGTATTAGCCCATTACCAGCTCCACTACTATCCGCAGTTTCATGCTAAACATGTGGTGATCACAGAAAAATATGCATTTCTTAAAACACAGGCCTGGAGAAAACAAGCAAGTATGAAAATAAAAAATGCAACGAAAAAGTTTTCCTGTTCTAACTTTGCAGCTTTGTAGGAAACGAAAATAATATTTACATTTTTTTAAAGATGAAAATGCAATGAGATGAAACGCGGTACACAGTTTATTCCTGAGGGCCACCACTAGGATAAAAGCATAAAGCCTGGGGACTTTGTTTACTGTCCACAATCAACAAATCCTGAAATCTCCATATGCAGCAGGTTTCTAAAGCTCTGTTAGTAATACTGTATATTGCTGGTCAACTCAGTCACCCATAGAATTACAGTGTAGGGTATGGATGCCAGTATTTTAGACCCAAACCGAGCATAAAAAACACAAAGTAAAATTCAGTGTCAGCACAAAGTTGACAGCGAATGATTATAACAGCTTCGAAGCTTGAAAAAGAGTGTAAATAACTAGGATCCCCCGCGGGCTCACTCAGCCTGCATACATAACAACTGTGATGGACAGCCACTATGGTAAAGTATAAAAAAAAAGTCACTCTGCAAAGATGCAAAAATTTCTCCTGCAACGAGTCTTAACTGTCACCTTTCTGACTAAATCAGCTACTTTTATAGAGAAAAAGTATCTATATTGTAAGGTGCACATTTTCAGTACAGGCTGCTACTTTAACAGGTAAACCATTAATATATTTTCCAGTGCTAATAAGCCCCAAGAATTTTTATGTCTTTAAAACAAATGATTCAAAGCTGTATGTTATCAAGTCCTTTCTCTCAACCATCACCCAATTAACTACACGAAAAGAGACAAGCCAGACCACAGAGCAAAAGAGTTTCAAACAAGGCATGTATATGAACATAAGAATGAAAATATTAGTAGGCTTTTTCCCTGGGACTTTTTTTGCTCCTACATATGTACATATACAAGCACAATATGCACATGTAGTAATAGCTTTAAAGTGCTGGCAAATTGCAAGTGGGTAGATGCACTGGGTCCTCAGACTCTGTCAGACATGTGACAGCACTGTGATTATGTGGTCCCTTCATAGTTCCTGGCTGTAAACTGGGAGTGAGGGAAATAGGAATTAACAGCAAACACTAGCATATGCCTACAAATTACTGCATTTTTTAAAATCAATTAGCAAGCGAAATACTTAATTAACTAGCTCTCTTTTTTCCATTTTTTATTCTACGTAAGCTTTCAATTTTGGATTAAAATAAAAAGCAGGTATTATAAAGTTCCTCTTTACCCCTTTTTGGTTATATTTATCTGAACTAAGTAGATGTCTTGAAATACCAGCCTTTGGTCATCGGACTATTCGTTCTGAGAGCTTGATTTTAATTTAAGCTACAGAATCTCATAAATATGACATAGCAGAGAAATTCATGATGATCAGGCACTATCTACTGAGAAAAAACAAGTACACTGAGCAAAAAGAAAAGAAAAATTCTCTCAGAAGAGAGTTATGGAAAAATGGAACTTCTCATCTTTCAAGATACTAAATGCTCTCTTCCATCATTGAACATAAAGAATCGAGTGTTTGGCACTTTGTAGGTTGTGCTCATCAATTTGGTGAATCAGACACGTAAATTACAGTTTTATAACTTTATGAAGTGAAAGAGTTACTATTAGGTCTCTGAAAATCGTGAACATTTTTTCAAGGATGACCCTCAGTAAAGGGCTTACTTTCACCCATAGCTATACACTCCTTACGTTTTGCTTGTACTTTTTGATCTTTCTACTGCTGTTTATTCAGAAGTTTGCAGTTTCTTTCCTTACTTGAAAGAACAGCGATATCCAAAGGCCATTTCTGAAAGCCAGCACATGCAACTATTTGTTTTAGGCCACTTGGTTTTCTTTGTGCTATAAAAATGCGTCATGTCTTCGAGAAGTGCCGTCACAAGATTAATTAGAATATATGAATGGTGGGATAGGTTAATCTTGTAGGAACTTCTGCAGTGTTATTCTATTGGAGGAAATACAACTCTTCTGTGACAGTTGTCTTGGCTGAAATAGGAAATGAGGGCGGGTGCCCAGTGTTCTGTTCGTGGGCTGTTAAGGATACATCTCCTTTCAACTCACTGACAAGAGACTAGCTCAGTAGATACCCTTCTGTAGTTTTCTGCACCTCAGCTTACCTGCAGAAAAGTGTGAAAATCATTACTAGCCTATTAAGTATAGTTTTTTTAGTTCCTTTAGAAAGTAATCAGTTTTACAAGATTTAAGAGATGGAAATTTTTCCCAATTTCACAATTTACATCTGACCTGGTAGAGTTGCTGTTCCACTGGAAAGAAACTCATTGTTCCTTTTATATTTTATCTCGACACCACGATGCTAGCTTTAAGAAAGTGGGACAATAACAAAAATGCATTTGCTTTGAAACCAGTCTTACTAAATCCACCGACTACAGGCATGTTACTCCTGGCTTGGGCCAGAAGCCTTTGCGAAAATCTTAGAATAACAGGATACAGCAGCAGCAAAATTAAACAGTTGTATTCATAGCAAAATAACAACCCTAAAAAGTGAAATTCAAAGCTGTCTTTTAATGTTTCTTCCTCGGAGTGACCAACAGAGCAGCAAGCAAAGCAGTACTTGTTAGCCATGCTAAGTGAAGCTGGATTTGTAATCTCACAGAAATAAAAGGCAGAACAGTAGATATAGGAAATATTATTCCATACCAGAATTAGCATAACCCAGCACATCAGAATATTAAAATTTAACAAGGATTTCAAACCATCCTCGTATCATCAGCAGAAAGTCATGTCACAGGTTTTTTTTATTGGTTCAGCAGGATAGGTATAATTGTATCAATATTTTAATGCTTGATGCATATTGTCTGTGATAAATTGCTTGCATAAATAAAAAGCACCAATATTCAATTGCCAATGAAATAATCACACATTCTAGATCTTTATTATATCATGCATTATTTAATTACAATAATCAGAATCCTTTTGAAGGTAAAACAAGATTAAAAAGGTTTTGTTTTATTGGATCTATATATTTGATTTACACTTTATATGTTAGCTTTGCATTAAGAATTTATAAGGCATCAATTCAAATGGTGATATTACAAGAGTTTATTCCGTTTGTAATTAGTACAGTACTCTTAAAGTACTCTGGCTATGAGAGATAATATTTCAGTATTTTAATGAGCTTTTTAAGTATAATTGATGTAACAATCGTTGAATTACACATTTCTACCTGAAGAATAATGAAGGAAACATTTTAATGAGAAATGTAATCATTATTAGCAAATGATCTACTAAACTGCCATTTACTGACATTTAAAAGCTTAATAGCAGAAAACTGTATTTTTGTACATCTGCATCACTACAGATGATTATCGTCTCAGTTGCTCAAGCTTTCTGGTATAACTTTCTCTGTTAGGTTTTTGTTGTTAAATTTAAGAAAAGCTTTCTTTAAGTTACAATTGTCAGCTTCCTCTAGAAACTATGGGGCTTGACGTGTATACAGATAATTAAATTAGCACCTTTTCAGCCTTCAGCATTTTTTCAGTATAAAAGGTCTCATTCTTGGAAGTATTCAAGCTCACATCAGCTTGCTTTTGATGAAGGCCCTGCAACCTCCCTGATAGCACCTTAGACACGGCGATCCTACCACCGTGTTGGCAGCAATGTGTGAAGCTACCATATTTGCTTTATTTAAAAAAACCAAAACCACACCAAACAGAAAAAAGAAAAACCACAACCCAAAAAACCCACCCCCAGAAAACAACCCTTAAATTTTGGGACAGCTGTTGCATGTGTGCCATGAGAAACACAGGACACCACCTACATTGTCTCCTTGCTCACTTCTCCACAGGCACTCACCCACTCAAAGTAGTGTTTTTCACATAGCTAACATCCTCTTTTCCACAAACATCTGCTCCATATCACCATCTACCTGTTACCTCACCACACACAGAAAACCTCTCCTTTCCAGTTCATTAACTGTCTCGGCTCAACTTGACCCACTGCAGAACAGCAACGTCTCATATTCAAAAACACTCCCACCAGCCTTGCACAAGCTTGTACTTCGGTTCATGTCATGCTCCCGTGAAAGGTGCCCTTCAGGACAGAAACCGTTCCAATGGACTGAAACGGTCTCTACAGAGTAGATGGTAGAGGTGGACGGTGACAACACCCTGCCTCAGTACAGGAAGCCATCTGGACATCACAGATGCGACGTGAAACAACAGCTACTGAGGAAACAAGCATTTATCAATCTCTAGGCCCACCTGATACAGGATGAATGGAGATCCAGAAACAGATAAGGCACGTTCTGCTCTATAATAATACAATGCTATGATATTACACCACAGAAATTCACATTTTTCTGAACTTGTTAGTTCCGTACATAACCCAGTATGATTTATATAGTTGGGTGCAATCAGGCAACTCTTTGCAGTTTGAGTGGGGGGAGGATTTTACTAAGTTTAGAAACAATCTGTAAAAATAGAAAAGGGTAACAAATCACAGTGATACACAGACATAAACCAAGCAGTATACACAACACGTGACCTTAGAGATATTACTCAGCTTGCACGCAGCTAAGTAGGGGTGGACCTGTTCTGCACTTGGGTTAAGATGTTTCTAAACCCAAAGCAATGGGAAGTTCCTTGCTTTTAAATAGATAGTGTTATTATTTTTGAGCAATATTGATCCATCACTGCAGCATGGTACTTGATAGCATTGATCCACCATAGAGAGGCTTAATTTAAGGGAATGAAAAAAAAAAATATAGAAGTGAGGTTCCACTCTGTTCTAAGTGGTGACTCAGTCTCTGAATAAAAACTGGGAAAGCAATACACATAAAAATAAATTAGTGAAGCATTATTAGTATGTGGTTTCTCTCTCATGACTGCAGTTTCCACAGCCACCCACTAGGAAAAAATCTCCCTTTGTTCCATGTGTGTCCTAAAAACACTTTCTTTCCCAACCTTTATAGGGAGAACAGTCTAGAAAAGGGTCAGAAGAGAGGCTGGATATAAAGATAACAGTTCTCTTGCTAATAATGTGCTTTGCTAGCAGTGATAGAGAGGTTTGAGAAAATCTACAGTCTAATCCAAATAAACACACACATGCACACCCGACCCCCAAAAAACACCCAACTGTAAAGCTAGAAAAAGATGAAATTAGTCTCCTCACCAGGAAGATCTCCTCTGCAGACAGACTATTAGTTCCTATTCATAACACCACCTCAGGTAATTCAGACTCATCAAGCTACTTATCTCTGGTACCCGGACTGCCTCATTATGACGTTTGAGGAAATTAGAAGAAAAACTTCCTTGAATTGAGTAGTAATACACTAGGAGTCCTTTTGCTCCTTTGGGACAAGGAGGATTAAAAGGGATGGACGGGAAGGTATGAGCTCCCAAAAAGAAGCTCTTCACCAGACGCTGCCCACCTACGTCAGGGCAGCTTTGCTTTCACACACAAAAAAGATGGAGGACTTGCAGCTCTTTGCTACAGGTCAGATTCTGCCCCAAGGTCAAAATCCAGGAATTTCCAACACAGCTTTCTGACAAAGTTACTCAGCTTTGCTTTTGCTTGCACCTTCCCTCCCTGTCCCAAAAAGATGGCAGTCTCTCACTTGCATAAAATGCCTTTCTTCTCAGAGACCAAAAAAGGATAGAGGACTCCAGGAAAAATTAAAGGGAATTCATTCCCTGAGAATTCACGTTATAGTCTAATTCATAGCTGGTTTAGAGAGGACAGCCCTTTCCTCTTTAATACCAAAAATTCTGCAAAGGAGACACGGTCCTAAACTGATTACTAGCAGTCATGCAAGGAGCTACTGGTGACCCTACGGGATCCGCATTGTACTCCAATCCCTGTGCATCAAGCACAATGAAAAACAGTCTCTGCTCTCCCCTTGCTCGGGAAGAAGGTTTCTGTACATCTTCACTTGGAGACAAAGCCTTTTAAGATTCCCCAGCATGGCTCTCGCTGGGTCTTCTGAGAACTGTAAGCTTTCCAGGACAAAACTAACTCGTATTATCATTAAGCAAGGACTGGAGAGACCTTCATACATGGACTTATTGCACAAAAAACCTTTATAAAAGTAAAACATGTCAGAAATTATATCCTATAGATATATATATATATATCTCTAGGCTCATAAATAAGACACATTCTGAAAATCAGGTGCACTGCTTAGCTGCTGCGATGATTTAAGTGAACTACCAGGGAATATCAGCAAAAAGTGACACAGAAACCAGAAGTGGACAAAGGTGAGTAATAAAACCAAGAAAAAACCTTGAGCCAAAAATATATCAAAACCGACTCCACTGATGTGTTTTCATTTCTTAGAGATGTAGTACCATTCTCATCTGGTTAATTCCAATTCAGCATTTCTTTGATATACCTTTTATAATTTTCAGTCTAATTATAATGAAAATCATTTCTCAATGTAATTTTGTAATAAAAATGTTTCCTTATTTCTCATTACCTAAGAACATGATCTTGCACAGCTACTGAGCATGCTTACAACGTGGATAGTGTATCTTCTCTTTCTTAGCATTTAATCTCTTCATAGTCTACAGATGTCAAGAGGTTCAGATTAAGCTTGTTAAAGATCTGCTTCACTCTAACTCACTGATGATTATTTATTTAGCAGTTTTATGTAACCCTGTCATTGATAAGCACTCTATTAATTTGCCGAGGGACAAATCAACACTAGTTATTTTTCTACTGGCTATTAGATTCAGTGCTGCTGTTTGTTACAAACCACTTGCCAGTTAATTATAAATTATGGGTCCTCTTTGCCTATATTAATTGATATCTCCTCTGCCTTTGTAATACTAGACAAATAAATTGAAGGCAAGATTTATTAAGCAGCGCATGTCTTCTGTCTCTTGATTAGTATTCTTTACTTTTTAAACATTTATACTTGCTTATACAGATTTGATGGCAGAACAGTACGTTTGAGAACTGATCCTTGGGGTGTTTTGGGGGAGACAGGAAGACTTATTTAACAGCTTCCCACAAATCAGGTTGAAGTGACACACGATTTAAGTTAGGCAATTTTTAAATGCTCCTTTTGATTTAATAAATTCTGTGGTTACAGTATCTTTCCGTATAGATAGAGCATACGCATATTTTACAGAAATTGTATATGTACTTATCTGCATTCAGAAAGCACCACACATACTGCTGCGTTCTGTACACATAGTGTTTGTATGTCTACACAGCTACGCTTGAGTGTGAGAGTATATACACACATGCAACATGTACAGAAGAAGATGCCTGTGGATATGCATACACACACAGATCTCTATATATCCATCTTATACCTCAGGTAGTAAAGAGATCCTCTGTCGGCTATTTTCATGCAGAAAGAAAGGATTTGCTGAATAGAGTTTCATTTTCAAAACCTGAAGATGTAATGAGTGGTTTCAGAACAATGGACTGTGGCCAGTTTTAATTTGCATGAGTGTGAATTATGTAAAGTAATTGTACAGTCTCCTCCATTTATATATGATCACTAGCTACAGGGAATGCACCCTTTCAGAGAGATGCTCACACTTCACAAAGAAGCAAGAGTCAAAATTTATGCCATGTACTTGGGAAAAGAAACTTAATTCTTTTGCTCCCTTGCCAGTGCCAAGCATACAAGTATAATGCAAAGATCCAGCTCTGGAGTAACTTCTTTAGTTTCAAAGGAATTCCTAACAATTACACCACTGCTGAAATTGGCCCACAGGAACAAAACGTTACGCCATTGCAGCCAGTTTGAATTTTACAGCATCTTATTTCCATTCTCCAACCTTTAAAGTCCACTCTTGTATGTAATAAGGATGTGACACACGCAAGCGTTCATGAGGGTTATAAAAGGTTTTACCCTGCTGCCACTTGACAGATGTCAGGAACCATTGATCCCAGAGATTACAGCTACATTCCAAACCTAATTATGGACCATTTTTTAATGCAATTAATAGCTTCATCTACAGCGCCCTAAGTGTTTTGCTATATACTATGTTAGATAAATTCAAAGAATGCACATTTGTGACCCTGTGGATGAATGCATTGCTGTATTGACTGTTCACAAGCAATATCTCTCATTAATTAACTCTTATAATGCACTGATTAGTATGTGTGTATGGGTGTGTATGTTTTCTACCAGGCAGAACATCTGTATCACCCTCCAGAGGCCAGCTCGCAAGGAATAACAGCAATAATACTACTATAGCTCTCCTAATTCATGGTATATTCCACACAGTTGCATAATCCCTGCCCTTTTCTACTCAACAAACCCAGAAATACATACCCAGAACCAATCTGTAGCTCAAGTGCCTTTTCAAGTAAATGTGTGAAAATTACCTGACATCCCTTACTGCAAACAAGTAGCAAAATATAAATTAGTTATAGGCATTCTTGCAAGCATATAGGAAGAACTTGGGGTCTGTATCGTGGAAAAAGCAATGATCACCTATCAGTCAGTTTATCTATTTAAGTTTAAAGACTCCAGTTAATTTCTATTTTCTTGAGCATCTTTGCCTCCATATACACTTCCAGGGCACCTCAGATTAGAACAGAGAAACCTTGCTTAAAAAATAAATGCTAAATTTATTAATGCTATTTGTCTACTTCACCGAACCCATTATTCAGATTTCATTCATTAATAAGGCCTGAAAACCATTTTGAAACCTGTGGACAGACCACAATGGAAATGGAACTACAACTGGTAGTAGTAGTAATGCTTTCAAAAATATACAGTTATATTATACCTTAACAACAAGGCACTTCTTTGTAAAAATAACAACTTTCTAACTTTTTGAACAGGATTACTTAGAAGAATTGAGTATGACAGAACAATGCCAGAGCCACCCAAAACAGCAAAGTCCACACAAAACTTCAAAGCAAACACAACTGCGGTGTGATCAGGCTGGTGTAAAATCAGACCGAGTGAATGAGCCCTCGCTCTTAAACAGGCTGCAACTGGACCCAAGCTGCTAGGGACATGGTCAATGCAAGACTTTCCTAAGAGCAACGAGTATAGTTGGGGAAAGTAGACAAACTGGGTGTACAAACTGTTCCTCGGGTCTTAGAAGCAGCAGACATCAGAGATGAAAACCAGCTGAGAACAACTGTGGTCAGAGTTTAACTGGATATGGACCAGTTTGGCTATTCTTCAAAGAAAAGGCAGTTGGTACCCATGGAGTCAGAAAGAGGAAGAGCAGCAACAGATCTCCCAGGAGAGAGGGAGATACACACTTTATGGTTTGTGCAACACAGGTTACTGGGGAGGGCGTTGAGGTGAGGGTATAGGGGGCTGCAAAACCAGCATCTCCATTATGGCTCTTTGTGTGCAGCTTCGTGCGCAAGGTCGCTGAAGAGCAACAGGCTCCTCTCCACCCTGCGAGCAAGCGAGCAAAACTGCAATCTACACCCAGATCCTGCAAGAGGCAACTCAGTGCTGCACCAAACATCCACGGTGATGTCAGTGGGTCCAAGGTAAGGAATGGGTAAACCATTTGAAATAAAATAGGAAATGACCTGAACTGTTGCTGTAAACTAATTTTTTTCCAGATTCACAGAAGTTTGAACAGCTTTCTTGTTCTATTTTCCATTTTCTTTCAGAAGAAATGTAAAATTGAGGCCTTGACCACTCAAGGTCATTAAAAATCTCATTAACCTTTTCACAAGGTAGGGCTTAAGTAGGGTTAATTAAGCAATATTGCTTCACAGGGGGCTGAAGAAGCATTTTTCTTTCTAGTTTCAATACATATGCCAGTGGGTTTGCATGCCTACCACAAGTTCTGTTTTAAATTTTGGGTCACGTCCCCCCAAAAAGAAGAAAAACACAACAAACCAGCAGAAAATGATGCAAGACCCCAAAAATCACCTGGCTGTAATATACACCCTGAAATGCATGGGCTCCATATGTCCAACTGTAAATGATACCCATGCTCTTTTATATGAGGCTCAGTGGCCAATAGAATGATTTATACACCATACAAAATGTTTTGAAAAAATATTTGTATACTACAGAAATACTCTCATCACTATAATGAATTAAAGAAAATACTGAGTCATTTTCCGCAAACCATAAATAATCATTTACATTTATTCATTGCTGGGTGCTGTAAGCATTCTCAGAAAAAGAACTCAAAGCAAAGATAAATCAGTCATAAAAAGTGAGAGAAATATGATAAACTACATATTAGGCCAGAGAAAAATCTGCCATACAGAGCTTGGAAACTGTCACCATACAAGAGGAATCTGTGACTTCCATCTGTAACTGCCTTCAATCATCTTCCTCCATACCCTTCATCAGAACTCCCTGTACACATCATTATTCTAGAATTATCAACATATATAGATAATAATAACCAGCCAGAATCACATTTGCAAGGTGGTTCTTTTTAAATACAAGGGGAGCGTAACTCAGAACACTGGAAAACTAGACTTTCTTTTTCATAGGAATCCAAAATGGTTTGCAAGCAGAAACTGTAGCAGAGGGATAACATGATCCTCTGTGCTATCTAGTTCTACTGAACTGCAGAATGAAGCTGAGCACTGTTTGCGTATTAATTGTCATGTCTTGGTAAGTCATGGCAAAGCCACCTAAAAGCATGCTGAAAAAATAAACTCTTCAGCCTGTTCTGTTCAAGAACTTACTTATGTAATTAATTAACTCAGACAGTAGCAAATCCAAAACAGATTACATTTTTTTACAGTGAACAAATAGACTATAGGACTTCCTGGCACAAGATATCCCTGCTAACAACTTCGCTAAATAAAAAACATTAGACATTTATGTGGCTAGCAAGCATACATAAGAGCAAAATACCCAAATAATACTAAAATAAACCACATTTTATCAGGCATAGATTTATCAGAGAGGTGAAGGGGACTGCATCTCCCACGGCAAAAGGCACACTGGGCAGCATGTGCTCTTACATCCCATGCAAGGGGTACTAGAAGTTACATGTTCAGCACAGGAACCTTTATTTTCCTGGAACGCTTCGTATTAAACAGAGGATGACAACAACTGCTTCCAGCCCAACTTTGGGTGATCTAAGGAAAGCCTCTCTGTTTTTCTTTCTGTCACTAAACCCTTTCAATACCCACCTACCAGCCCTAAGTCTCACGGCAGACTGAGCTGGTGCGTGTATATAGGACGGTTTGTAAATGGCATGAATGTTTCCTGACAAAGTGAACTGAACATTGCACACCATCTGGTTTGGTGTGTGACTCTGTAAAATGTGGTGATACTTGTCAAAGAGGAGAATATACAAATTAAAATCTATTTATCTAAACCGTTGAACATGAAATCAAAACATTTAAAGTCTTGACCTGATCCCTAGCTTGGATAAAACTAGTTGATTTTAAGGGCAGTCATTAGTCCACAGTGGGAATTTCAAAGCTGGACCTGTTCTGAATTTCCTTGTTCACCTACAATTGAGAAGCAAGTAGTACATAAGAACTATGACAAAACAACATCCTTAAATTTTCCAGGTTAGTTGTGGAGATGTAGCGGCTTCAGGCATTGTACACTTACACAAACAGCACTTGAAGCCTAACTAAACATTCTGAGACAAAACTTCATCCATTGTTCGCCAGGAATGCAACTTCTCCTCCTCCAGAATCTTTACAGCCATAACTAACTCAACACCTTATAGCAACTGCATGATGTACTGTACACAAAAATCTCTCCATGCTACGCGGAGAATCCAGATGGAGAGGCGAGTGATTTGCCCAGAGCCACAGACAAATTCAGCATTATACGTAGAATTAGAACGCATATAGTTTTAGCTCTCAAACCTATGTTCATACCACTAGATCACACTTCACTATAAAATATTATCTGACAGGACCCATATTTATTGAAAGGGAAGTATATATTTTCTGCTGGAGTGGGAAATACTTCTCTTTTTCTTGCTGTTAATATTCATTTTATGAGTTCTGTGTCTGAAGATCATTATTAATGTCTTCTTGGGATTTCATTAACACTACAAAAAAAAAAACCCAGAAGACAGTTTTGATGCAAAGCTTACTTTAAGTGGGTAAATTCCCTGTTTTTTCTCTTTTTTTTTTAAAGCCAGAAAGGGTGGATAAAAGACCTATAAAATAAATGCTGAGTGAATAGGACTCTCGAGCTATAGAACTTGTGCTGTGAAAATTCTACTTTGTCTGGCAAACACTATTAAACAGAAATCTATGAACAGCATTTTTTTTCCATTTCATACGGGGGAAAAAAAGAAATCAGATCTGACCCAGTGACTTCGATGACAATGGTAAGAGTCCTACTTTGTACAATGAGTTATAAAGACAGAATTTTTACTCTTGGGTGGGCATTTTAACATTCCTAGCAACAGAGCTTCACTACTAGACTTGCTGAGATCACTTACTAGAGCTCTGGTTGTTGGCACCAGTGACTCTGGTATGTCAGAGCAACCCTGACAAGCCCTCCTGGTTTGGGGTTTTTTTCAGATTAGTTTCTAAATTACACAATACAATTAAGAAAGCGTTGTCAAAGCACAGCTTACTATCATTGTCATCTTTATTTTTGAATGCTTTTTGGAATTTGAGTTTTAGGTACACAAACTTTTACGATAATTTGGGTTATTTCCAATTGGAATTCAAAACCAGGTGTCAGTGGTGAAGTGCCTCGAGGCTATCAAAATAACTGACTGTGTCACCTTGTCCTCCTAATGATCCTTATATATTTAACATCATAAAAGTAAGTGCTTATTCAAGCAGGACCACTACATATGTTTACCTGGGCTTGTTTTTCTAACTTGCACTGACTATAAAAAAAAAATAACTGGGAAGAGAAAAAAAAAAATGTTAACTGCTACAACAGAGCATCAAACTATGGATTTGGAAGTCTGAAGCTTGCTGATGTTTCAAATAAACCCCAGAAGCTACTCTTGTGGGGGGTCATAATGGCACATGCAACCTATTTTGAGACCATTTCTTTTCTTACAGTGCTGTGTGCTTCTCATTATAATGACAATATCCAGCATTTATATGGCTATTTACATCTTTTAAGTGCTGTACCAACAACTAATTAATCCTCACAACACCCTGTAGGGTACGTAAGTATTATTATCCCCATTTTATAAATGGAGAAATTGAGACGGAGGGGTAAAAGTGACTTGCTGGAAGGCACTCAGCAAGTTATACTCAAATGAAAACACAGGGGGTTCCTGGCTCCAAGACTCATGCTCTGTCCGCACAGCCAGACCTTCCTATCTCTCACAAGAGCTAGCACCTGATTTTAGAGTCACTGTTTACATCCACACTTGCCCCAAAAAACCCCGTACTATCCAGCATGCATTGCTTCCATTGTGCACTCAAGACATTTCAATCATGACAGTGTCAAGCAGTGGAACAGCTTGTCCTGAGAGGTTGTGCAGGCTCCATCCTTGGAGCTTCTCAAGACTTGACACCACAAAACTGAGTAACCCAGTCCGATCTAATAGATGATCTTGCTTTAGGCAGGACGTTGGATTAAAGACCTCTGAGATCCCTCCCAGCCTGAATTGTCCTATTTTATGAAGTAGATGTGTTCTGTGATGGTTACAAGTGTTTCATCACTTCACACTGTCAACTATTTTTTTCATCTAGGTTTTTCCTTTAGGTCCTTTGACCTACACCCGTCCTTTGGCAGGCATACCTATATGCAGCACTAGGTCTGTACCAACATAAAGAAATAGAGTAGTGTCATAGGCCATTTAGCAGTGAACTAAAAAAATTATGTAATTTCTGTAAACTATTTCCCTGTTTGTATCCAGATTTAAAATCAACACCAAATAGCTCTTTTCCCCGAGAGAAGGCAACCTCCGGATTTTCTTCCAGCTGTATTTCCTAGCAAAATCTGATCAAGAACCAGGAAAAGCTGAAAACAAAATCTTGAGGGTTACTGTTAGGATTGCTAAGAGAAAGGCTAAGGCTACACGGTGTTGTCACCTAGATACACAAGTCCATACTCTGTATTACAGGACAGAAAGAAGTTCTGTCCCTGTGCAGCCTTATCTTCATCAACATCACTGGATTCAGGTCCAAATAGGAAATTGGCCGCAGCAATATAAATGCTCTTGGAATGATTCTCTGCTTAACAACCCTCCTCTTTCTTGCAGTATCACAGGTAAGATCAAAGCTGATAGTCCAGATAGTACTCCATCTCCTCAGCAGTGGCTAGTTATTTAGGGGAGCTCAAGTTCCTTTTGGGGAAAAAAAAAGAAGTAACAAAAGTTTTTAAAAGTGCTGGGTATCCTGCAGTTCCTACTAAAATGAAACCGAGCTGTTTGGAAACTTTCGTTATTTCATTCTGATGCCTAATGGGAACTGTTGGATGCAAAATTGTTTTAGGAATTGAGCCTTAAACATCCTTATCAACTCCCCTGCACTCCTATAGAAGATTGATTGTACCCTTTTGCATATATTTCAGCAAATAGAAGGAATTACGATACTTTGACTACCTGAAAGTAAAATCAGCAGCCACCCTGTCAAGTAGGAGCCAAAAGATGAGACTCCGCTAGAAGCGGATAACGCCAGTGTACGCTTTTCTATACGGATTGTGCAGGTTAGAAGCTTGGTTTCCCTGTTGCCTTATTCTGTTCACAGCCACTTACCGTAAGAAAGAAGGGGTTTAAAATATGAAGTTGATAGTGTGGTTACTTTTCACCTATGCTTGTAATCCCTCAAGGAGAAAACAGTGGATATCAGGCAGTAAATTGTACCTGATATTACAGCTGTTTTATTCCCAAACCTGATCCATATACGTACCACCAGTCAAACACACTATCTTGTACTAAACTGTATTTCCTAAAGAGTAGGGAGACCCCAACAAATTCCAAGAGGAGCATCTCGGAGACATGAATTAGTATGAAAACTTTTTTCTCCTACTTCTCTTTCTCAGTGCTTTTTCAGGGGTGAAGCCAAAGGCTAACCTGCACTTAATAGTCTTGAAAGTCATGTTTAGAAGTGTCTACAGATAAACTCATATTTAGCCAGCTAGGGTTGTCTCTTAGACACTTGTTGAAAACAATATGTTCTTGCACTCTGTGCAAGGATCACAGTTTAACCAACACACTGAGAAATTCTCTGCTAATCTGGCTCCTGAACATCCCACTGCAGTGCTTTACCACGTGGCTAACTCTGACAAGAAAATGGCTAGACTTATAGAAGTGGCAAAGTTAGTGTAGTAGCAGAGTTTCTCAGGTTCAGAAAAGAACACAGCGTGATAATGTCAATAGCCTTTTAAAATACTAAATAGATATATATATACACACACAGAGACGTGCACACACACATATAGCTCATATGCATCAGCGTCTACGGGGTTCACATTTGTGATTACAGACAGCAATATAGACAAAGCTACTATGGTTAAACCCTTTGTGAGAGTTATTAAGCTGTTGACAATATGAGAATCAGATGAATTTACCACTGGTTCAGTAATTGTCTTTCATATATGAGCAACCCCCTACATACAACTTTTATGATTCATCATATTTATTTTTTGTTTCCTCAAGCAACATCTTTTATTAGTTGCACACTCACTACAGAAATTTAATTTCTGCAAGAGAACAACAAAGCAGTTGATTATTATTATTGAGAATCTGGTACAACACAGAGTGAAATAAAATCTATAAGGCATTAAAATGACAGATTAGGCAAGAGCTGTATTCATTTACAAGTGTTAGAACATCATGTTAATGCCTCACAAGCACAACATAAAATGAAAATCAACTCTTTCATGCTGCTTTACTAATACTGCAAAGCTCCACGGAGCACAAATAGTAGTCGCCGTTAAAGAGGCACTGTCCTTTTGTAGTTTTTACAGGCAGCAGGTTTATCATTAACACTTGACGGAAAACTCTCTTCCGGTACATGCTAGCCATAAACTTGACATTTTTACCACTTATGGATTTAAAGATGATTATTACCAATCTCTGCTAGACCAAGTGTATTAGGTATATGGCTGTCCCTTAACCAACTTTTAAAGTTTGTGCACAAAATCTCTTTGATTACAAATGTTCATTTCGACAGCGTTATATTAAAAACTTTGCTTTTCACCATCACCGCAAGGCTACCATATCCAGATTTACATTCATATTAAGTTTTACTGCAGCTTTATTTACTATCAAAATCTCTGAACATAAAGTGACAGGACATGCAAATAGGAAGACTTGAAATATTCACTTCACTCACACCAATCCAATCACTAGTGTACGTATTTGATGGTATTTGTATTCTTTCGATCATATTCCATGTTATTAATGTCATGAGTTTCTTGGACATATCACCATCGTTTCCCCATTCTTTTTGCTTAAACTGATACCTCATCATAGACGAAAAGTAGGAAAATGATACACTGCTTTGGAATATGACGTTATTTGTTCAAATTGCTGTATCTCTTGAGGAAAGAAAATCAGTGGATTTTCTTCAGTAACAAGCACCATATATACAAGTTGTCGTAATGTGTTCCTCGATACATTTTTAATGATCAAACACTTGTAAATATTTTGATGGATGTTTATACTCAGAAGGATACCTGTCACTCATAGACAATGGGACTATATCAGTACAAAATTCAACACAGTATGAACAAAAATTTGAACGGGCTGGATAAATGTTTCCAGGTTTAGCCTGTGCCGATCGGCACGTAGCTGTGACTACCGTGGTGTTGTCACCCAAGCTACTACCAGTATGTCCTGACTACATATAGCCGTAACTTCTAAGCGAAGATGTCTTTCGATCAGGTGAAGAGGAGCACAGGACAGGCCTCAGTCCTGGCAAAGAAGTGGAAGATGAATGTCAGACCATGGCAAGTGAGAAGAGAAGGTGGAGGCTCTGCCATCTGGGAAAGAAATATTAGGAAGGAGGAACGGTCACAGTATATTTTGTCTCCACAAGGTGAGGATAGGTATCTAGTTTCCATCTCTTGTTCCATCACTTACTTTGGGTTCCAGACACAAAGGGAATATAACATAAGGAACAATAACACATAACAACATACTGGTTAGAAAATTAAGTTATGCATCTAAATCCAATAATTTGTAAATAGATCAAATGTTGAAGCACAACTATCCTCATTCTGAAAAATGCTGTAAGAAAATTAACGACACACGCATGCTGTACTTCATTAAGGGTTAACACTTTTTGTGTAACATCCCTTAGATATACACACTGCAAACTTTCTGATCTGACCAACTCACTAATTTCTAAGAAAGCCAGAATCAATCTGATATACTGTGATAAATCTGTAAATTACCTAAGTCATGGAGGGTTGATCTTTGTCCCCCTTATTATATACTATCCTTTGATGAGATTATAAATAATAAAAAAAGAACAGGAAACACCATTTAGGTTCCTAATTTAGTTACATCAGCAATAATAGCAATAAAATTTTTTTGTTTATCTTAAACTGCAGGACAACAAATCTCTCTAGTTCCAGTTTGAACAAGTTAAAAGCTATTTTCAGATCTACATTTGTCATAATATTGTATCTTTGACCAGAAGCAAACATACTACTTCATAACTTAGAGGCTCGAGCACAGCAGTAAAGCATATGTATCGTACAGTCCCTACCCATGCTAGTGTCAGGCTAAAAACCTGGAGAACTGTGCCTGGGATTTTATTTGGTGCACCGTTATATAATAGGTATAAGTAGCTCATGCTCCAAAAGAACTATTGGGGTTCCCTAAAGCCAGGTGCTCTCATAAACACCTGGGGCAGGGAGGGGGAGATCCCTTTTTAAATAAGACATGAAGATATACTTAGAAAGTTGCCAGAAGAAAAGTTGGTATTCGGAAGACACAACCAATAGTGGAAATATACTTAAATATTTATCCACAAAACAGTGAATGACATGATATAAAATCCTAAAAAGCATCAAGAAATAATGAACAGTGCTTTCCCCAAAGGCATAGCTGGAAGTTGTAACAGGATTTCCCTTCTCTTTCGTTGCAACTTTAAAATGTCCTGTCCTCATCTCACTTGAAGGGTGAATGACAGCTGGGTGAGAATTCTGTGCAGGAACACTAATCTTATATGCTAACCTGCCTGTGTACTGCAGTAATAATGTCACCATACCAAACTATCCTTTCCATAAACCTGAAAAATTATGTCCTCCAGCAAAAAAATGCTGCTCTTCTGCCTATGTTGCTTCCCTTCCAACTCATTCAGTTTTTAAATCAGTATGAAATTCATCTGACTCCCCCGAACCACCACCACCAGATTCAGTGAAAACTTCCAAACAAACAAATAAAAAAAAAAACCTAAACAAAAAAAAAAAGAGGATAACGTGAGTTGCACCAGATCTAGGTGCGTAGGCACCTCCACCTTTACAACTTCTTGAACGACAATACAATAAGGCACTGTTCTGAACCACGCTTTACCCACACAGGATATTAAACTTTCTCCCTACCCACCATCTGAACTCAGAAACTATGAGTATCAGCACAGCACTTCTTTTTCTCCATCAGTATGAATCCTAAGGGTGTAGGATTCACCTCCCTTATGGCAGCACCCATCCTCTGCAAACCCACATCTAAACTAGATACTTATAGTGCTCCCTTTACAGACAAAAGTACTTTTCAGGCCACTTTCCACCTGGCCTGTTTTAGATAATTCGCTCTGTGATGAGGCAATGGTTCACAATTGACTACAAGGGGCCTAATGCCTCCCACACAGTAGCCACAATGCAGATGCTTGTGTTTTGCCAGCTGAATCTCACTGATTTACTCTTTACTGTCCATGAGTTTCTATTTGAGTTTTAATCTTGTGCTGAAAAAATTTCAAGAAGGTTTCTATTTAAGCAGTGAATATTTTGAGAATGCTGATTCATATCATTAGATGATACCCTTCAAAAGCACTGCAGAAATCACTGCAAAATCTCAGAACCAGATGTTTTGACATTCTATACATCCCAGGCACACTTTTTACTTTTTAAAAACGGATTAATTGAATTATCTCCTCTATTAAAACGTCATAAAGAACTCAAGAAATAAGGCTTGATAAGGAGAGGTTTGGATTTCTCTACTAGAGCTGTTCTTAAAGTTAGACTGATAAAGTTCTGCATAAGAAATTAAAAGTACAGATTAAAAAAACAACACAGTGGGCATGGAATAAATTACATAAGCTTTTAGGTTCAGAATATCATTCCACACTCATTTTACATGTAATTGCAAAAGAGGGGAGGAAGTCTAAAACTTGAAATGGAACGCACACCTATATTTTTTCTCCCTGCTTCGCCCTGTGTTGTGATCAGTGGTAAAGTGTTACAGGGATTTTTTTTTTTTTTTTTTTTTTAACTAAAACATTTCAAACTGTGCATTACATCCAAATAAGATCTGACTATGCAAGGCAAACCAATAGCATTCCAGTTCTGTGGATCCTGTTGTTACAAGAAACTAGTAGGAATTACAATGTCTGGGAACCGACGCAGGTGAAAAACCAGAAATACTGCTCTAGCCCAGAAAAAAAAAACCAAGTAGAAGAAGAAATAGCGCCATAAGGCAAGTGCGGTATTTTGGATGCCATGGACATGTAAACTGCTGGGAATGAAAGGGAGTAAGAAAAGAGGGCAGCATTGCAAAGGAAGGTTATTTCAGCAAGGCAAAGGGAAATCTGAGAAAAGATCATACCTCACCAACATGCAGTTGTCTCTCAAATATGGTCAGTTGTTCACAAACTCTTGTTTTGAAAAGCAAAGAACACGAAATTCAAGGAAAAGTTCAGATGTACGTTTGCTCTCGCGAAGAGTACGTATGTGTACAAGTACCTTCACTGAATAATCAAGAATCATGTGAACTGCAATGTACTTGCTATATGAAAGGATTGATATTCAAACTATAATACAAAAATACTTTTTATTGCCATATGTTTCATAAAAGCCATTTTGAAAATGATTGCTTAATTCTAACCCATTACTCCCTAAGTGTTTTTTTCCAAAATGAGCACCTCCAACAACAGTATTGCTCTTTCCGTTACCTCAAGAAATGCAGGTATCAGTATATTCCCTTAAACTACTTATGCCACAAACAAGCTTTTGATACCAGTGTCCTGCTGTGCAGCATACCAGGAATAGGGTATCTATATGGAACTTGTCAACCTACCACTAACTTTCTCAGTGCACAGAGTTTTTGTCCCAGTTGCTGTCCGCCAGCCTCCCATGAGAAAGAGAAGGGAAGGTAGTGCAGGTTAGATTTGAATGCAAAATGTGGAAGTGATAGGTAGTGTGACAGACTGAGGCTTTTGTTTTATTCTCTAAGAGAAGTTAGTCATACATACGGAATGTTATTTTAGAAGACGCTTGCCTTTGGTAATACATATTTGTCACAAAGCTGTAAATCAAAGGTATCCACAACTAATGAGAACTATTGACTCCCTACGTCATGCCAGAGAATAAAAGCCAAGAAAGTGACATCACATTTATTATTTGCACTAAGCACAGATATTAAGACATATTTCCCCAAGTTGTAATACACTGCAAACTGAGGGTACTCTAAATTTTCTAGTACCTGGTGCAAGTTTTAGAACAGAAAAAGGATGATTGGATAGGCAGCTGAATTCTCTCTTGACCAGTTAGATTGCTTTGGGACTAAAATCTTAGGAAACCTATCACGTTTGAGAAGAATTCAACAAGAAAAGAGAAAGAGGGAGTTCTCTAAGTAGCGAGAATGAGATTCCAGGAATCTAATATCGAAACAGGGGCAAGAGCTAACTTCGCACAAAAAATCTCAAACTTTGATAAAGGAGTCTATAAGGAAAGACGCAGACAATGTGGCTGGAAAAAAAATCGACCTGTAGAGTCATTTTATGAAATTTTATGTGTGTGTCAAGCACAAACACCTAGCCAAGATAAAAGCATGGCTAAGGACAAGCTCATCCTGAAAGACTTAGGGAGCCTCAACTTGGAAAGGTGTTTAATAAGAAAAAGGGACAACTTATTCACTGCACCATGAAAAGGGCTATTTGGTAACGCTTCTGCTTCTTCCTGTTGCGGAGTTCTCAAAGCACAGTGATGCTCTTTTTTGTCAAGATATTTCTGCTTTCTGATCCAACAAAGATAACCTTGTCACCCATCTTGTTTGACAACCCTGAAAGGGACAGTTGCCATATTATTATCAGCATGCCTTTCCCTATGCTTAGAGCAATTCCTTCACTTTCCCAGCCCTGGGAGGAAATAGGTGCCTGGATGAAAGTCACTCCGTTAAAGTTCAATCTATTATAAAGAGATCAAGCCTATTGTCAAAAAGAAATTTTTAAGACTGTGCCAGCACCAATAACTGCTCTGTTACCTACAGCTGGAGATCTGTCTATTGTCATAACTATCCGCAGTCTCCAAAACTCAGTAGACGTTTCTGCACTGACAGGAGTCCTAGCGAGCAAAATGGACACTGGCAAACCACTGCCATCTCTAACTTTGTCAGAAGGCACACTTCCTTACACCACCTCATCCACATTTTTCTTACTTCAAAGACGTATTAGCTGTAGCATTCCTAAATTGTAATTAACTGAGAAAGCAGATAGAAGTTTCATCTTGATGGAGAAAGGTTGCCCATTAGGCGAGCAAAGCCCATCTGCAAGAATATAATTCAGGCCTTTCCTACATTTTCCACCCTTCCATAAATGGAAGGGAACAAAGTTCCAGGGGGATTATGGTTCAAAAAACTCAGGGACTGCCTCTATCTGGTGCATAACTAGCAGCACCTCAAGACTGAACCTAAAGTACCAGAACGCAGTAACACAGACTTAACCTGTCTGTCTAACAAGCAGGCTCTAAGATCTAATTACTGACAAAAATGACAGTCACAACTTTCCCTAGATGGCTACACTAAAAACTTGGTTTGCTCCTCACTGACCAGCAGAAATCTCCACTCGCAAAGGAGCTTCAGACTTGTTTAAAGACAGTAGTATTTTTACCACTATCATCTCTTTCCATGAGCAATGGGGCCACTTTAAAACCGATAAGGAAACTTCCTGTGCTGTGAACAGTCTCCATAGCTCACTCTTGTACTTGGTGATGACAGCCAGAAACAGCCAAGGAGACTCACCAGTTTGACCAGGAGAAAGGAACGCCAAGTCTGTCAACTATTTCTCTGGTGACTGTTTATCCACAAAAGTCCAGGTATTCTTGCAACAGCACACAGAGGAAAGCACCACCCCAACCCTTTTCTAATTCTCTTTGCTAGAGCACACAATGCTCAAATCTAATTCTGCAGTAAAAGTTCATAGAAATAAGAAAAATTCTTGGGGGGGGGGGGGGATCTGCAATAGAAGTTACATTATCATTCCTGCTAAAAGTAGGATTTCGTCTGGTGGCAAACCAGATCTATTTGGAACTTTGGCTGATGCTAATAACTTCATAGATCAACGTGCAGTTTAATTGATGGAACAGATGGAAGACACAGACTCTGCAACATTAAAGAGTTATACTTAATGCATCGGAATAACTGTGACTTGGTTTTAAAATGTTTTCCTAATTGTCTGAATGGTTTAACAGTGACATGAATTCTATTGGATACTTCCACTCATACTGATTTACACGTTGATAACATGATTTTGTAAAATTGATGATTTCTGATTTTCTTAGTGGGGGAAAAAAAAAAGTATGAATGAACAGATAAGAAAAAAAGTTTTAAAGAGAGCTACTCTTTGTAGGACAGATAGCTTTGCATAACAAATGCCAGGATGATTCAGCTATCAGGTCAACAAAGCACTGAAGTACACGGTTAAGTCCTCTGCTCACTAAAGAACCTAAGCATACATTTAGACCACTCGATGAAAATGAACAGTTTGCATGGGTTCTCAACACTCAAGAGGAACACACTGAGCAGAAGAGCCAGATCTTCCAGAATTAAAGCTAAATATAAACATATCTTAAAATGACACCATTTTAACTTTGGATTCCTGTGCACCTTTAATGTTAATTACACATGATTATTTATATACAGGAGGATGGTGAATTTGTTGATAAACCAAGATTTCTCTTCAAGGCTGCCTGAGCCTGAGGTTTTCTTGAAAAATTGTCCTTTCTGGCAGCACACAATAAATGTTCATTTGATAATAATATCTCTTATTTGTATCAGCATAGATAAAGTTTGACCAGGCCTAACGAAGAAAAGACCAATAATTTATATAAAGTGGCCAGGGCAAGAATGAGGTGAGTGGGGGGTATGTTGAAGAATAACATGAACCTACCCTGATTTGTTATTATACTGCCTTCAACTTAAAAAAAAGGCAACACATTTATTACCATTTGTTTCTCATTACATTACTGTAAATTATAGCATTTGCTATGCAAAGTAAAATAAAGACTGGGAAATTAATTCAGGCTGGATGTATCCTCTGGACAAAGCTAAAAATGTGCAAGTTGTCCAGTGCTTAGAATGGCCTCAAAGGAACCCAAACGACTCAAAAAAATACCTCACCCATCTCCACCAGCACCTCGTATGGTCACTGCACCGTTGCATTGGCATGTTCCACTGGCCAGCCTGAAAGACTGGGCAAGGCTTGGCTTATCTCTGCACTGTTAATGGCTTTCCTAGGGGGTAAAGTCATGTTCATCTCCTTATCCCAGACTTCAACTCTTGTTAGAATCTAACAAGAAGGTTTCTATGGTCTATGCTGTTATGTAACGACATTAGATCAGCCACAGTCTACCCTTATCTGTTTGAACATCTATCTTGTAAACAGCACAAACAGGTTAACAGAAAATGCTCTAAAAGGGCAGGCTTAAAAGACTCCAGTCCTCCCTGACCCTATTTTAGAGGCACTGGATATCTGAAAAGCACCTAACTCGTACTGATTTCGGGTAGAGTTAGATACCCATGTATTTTAAAATCCTAGTCGGCATCTATTGCATCTGTAGGAGTGCAAACGCCCAGAAAACCGCCCAGTGCCCTTCAAGGTACCTAGTGGACACTCAGAATATGGGATTTCTTGTCAGTGCTAATTAGCACAGCACAATTACAGGTGTAAGCGCTTTCTAATCACTCATTATTGAAGGTGTGAAGAAGTGCTAAACTGCCGTTCCCTTTACACCCATCCCCCGAAGGAAGGGCTCTCAGTGGAAAGGGGGTGACTGTACCCAGCCGATTTCCTCCGTACGCTTTAGCACAAGGTGACTCTTTATCCAGTAAAAGCCATTCTGCTTTTTGTATAGACGGGAACAACTAAGAGGAGCTACAAAACCACTCACTTAACAATACATCGGCTGTTAACTACTAGCAAATTTCCCAGCAACTAGGTAATTCAGAGAAAGGAATAAGCAGAATAAACGTCTCTGCAAACATGCTTCACAGCCCTTCACACATACCCCTGACACCTTGTTATGCCTCACCTCACTCAGGTTTTCCTCTTATTTTCGGTAAGCAAATGGCCATCTAAACTCTGCCCTAATAGTAGTGGTAATTCAAAATAAAAGAAGGGACACCCCCCCACCCCCCCCTCCCACTTTAACATTCATCTGTCCTTGATTATGCAGGTAAAGGTGTTTTATGGGTTGTCAATAGAGAATACAGCAAAAACCATCTCCCTGCATGGCTTCAAACGGAACATACACTCTGGGAGCAGGCTGGTGTAAATTGTGGTGTTTCCATCATATATGAAATTCAATGGGCTTTTCATTTTCAGTATAAACCTAAACTAGTTAAAGTCAGTGTGTGGAAGCGCCTCTGCTATGAAACAGCACTTTGCATTAAAATTACATTATATTGTTTTGACATGTCTGAAGCAAAGGTTAAAATCATCTTTTTGCTGGACATTGTTTCTGTAATATTGCCCCACTGCAAAGCTTCAATATGAACAAGCCCAGAATGATGTGAAATATTTCTGATACAAATTTTATTTTTATGTGAAACTATTCAAATGCTGCTGTACAACATGAACTACCTGAACCAAATCAAATCCTCAGGTCAATTCCTTCTTCCGAGTGCTCCTTAGATAACAAAGTCTTGTTCTGCGAATCTGTTCAATATATTAAAGTTGATTCACTCGGACAGTGTGTAAGATATAATACATTAATCTGGGCCATTTCAATTTCTGAGGCTGGGACTATAAAACTGGTGTGCTGCATATCTAATTTTTTTTGAATACCTGATTTATGCATCCCTCTGATGCATAGTGTCGATGGTATGGTGGATGCGGCTGCTGCATTAACAACGGGCTGCATCAGCACTCAAATCTTATCTTGTTAAATCAGACAAATGTAGCTCAATGAAAAGGAAGGAATAAATGCCTAGGATGGTTGAAAGGAGTGAATTTTAATCCTGTTTGTTAGGGGACTTTCATGGTGGGGGCTGAATGACTGAGGCAGGAATGTCCACCAAGAGCTTATGGGACTATGAATTATTATATGCTTATACACACAACTACACATGCAGTATATACAAAGACACAGTTTTTCATTTCATTTCTACGCAGACAGGTAAACATCCACACACCGACATTCATCCATATACAAACACACACATTTTTAAAATTGGAGAAATAACTGCCTTTTAGGGAAAGTAGGTCTGTATTTACAAAGTGCATATTTCTATCTCTTCCTGATTCAAGAACAACCATAATTGCTTCTTTGTATATAATTTATCATTTTCTGCAGTGAAACAAAAGTTATCACCTGGACTAAGTATCCAGAAATAGATTAGATTTTCAGAGTAATTATATATGTTTATATGATTTTGTGGATAGATGGAGTACTGCTGTCGCTCTATACACAGTCAATATTAATTCTCAAGGAAAGAAAATGTTCCTGTGTTTGCACAATCAACGAGACCTTTAGAAATAAGCTTTCTGCCAGACAAGGAAAAGTTTCAATGGCACACACTTCACAGACTCAGCTTAGGTATTTACAATAAATGGAATGTCGGAATTAATTCTTAGGGAAGACCCTGAATCACTGCTCTTTAATTTGAATTCCCTTCTCTAATAAATTCTTGTGTTTTATCTACAAACCATAAGTCAGTAAAGGACCTTTGTTTGTTTATCAATAAAAATGTATTTGGGAATAGGGGAGGATCACAGAGCTGTTGTTTAAGGCTGTGACCACTGCAGCACCAGCAGCATAAAGCAGAAGTAGTACGTATGAAGCCGTCATACCTGGAATTATTTGATTGGCTCAGATGTGAACTTTCATGCGCAGTAAGACACTGGAAATACGTTATTTAAGCACACATCAGTTTAGCCTTTATTGCCTGCTTTTCTCTCCATAATGACTAATCATAACAGAAAAAAAAATGTGCAAAGAGGAGATCCCACCTTTGCAACCTCTTCCCCTGTGCACTAAACTACAAGGTCATGGTTCTCCATTTCTAACATCATTACTGCTTGTTGTGAGAATTGCTGTGATGTCACAAACAGTATTAGAGTACGTAGCGATGTAGTATTAACGAGGAGGAGGGCTGAAAAGAGCCTGTCATGCACAAATACCACATGTAACACCTCTCATATCTGAAAAAGACCTAGAACCAAACCCTTGAAAAGAAAGGGAGCTATTTCAATGTTGTGCTTTCATTTCCCTTTTGACTGAACATGAAAGCTCATCTTTAAATTCATGAAATATAAACATTTTAGAGTTCCTATCTTGAGTTAACTTAACCCAGCCTTAAAAAAAGAAAAAAAAAGAAGTAAAGAGAAGCACTGACAGAGGCCCAGACATGACAGAGACAATTCATTATAGACCTTTTTGATCCAATTATCCAGGAGAGGTTGGGAAATGCAGCCCAAATATGTGCAGGCTAATGGAAGAGAATACAAATAAAGGCTACGTTCTCACTTTTCCTAAAAGTTACAATGGCTTTCCTGTATACCATGCATATTAACAAGTGTGCAGATCAATTCAAAGCCATATTCCTGTTCAGAGAACAAAGGGAAAAAAACCCATGTTTGTGTCAACAATTCCAAATTTAACTAAAAACCAGGAGTTAACAGCTCTGGCTCCTTTGGAGAACTGTGCTGTGAACAGGGAGGTTCTACTCCTTCACTCGCCTGGTGAGCACTCCGTAGTCTGGAAAGCCAGAGCAGATCTTCCAGAGTAAGAAAGGAAAGGCTCTTTGGGCACGTTTGTTTTAGTGGAGTTACTCTGCACCACTGTGCTACAGAACGACGGTTGTCCGTGGCTGACACGCCTGAAGTGTTGTTGGTGGCTACCATCCCCAACCACTCTTGCTGTCGGCCAGGAGCCCTTTCAGGAGGAGTGGTGGGGAGACAAATAAAACGGCCAAACCTTAGGGAAAATACAGATAAAATGAGCAAATCAAGATAATTGTGCTAATTATCATAATGAAGGAAAGATTTTGTGTTTGCATGAAGGCTCCCCCTCCCCCGTTATGTGCACGATGCTGCGGATGCATTCAGGGCAAATGAGTTCCAGGCCTTGCTAGATGCTTGAATTTCTGTCAAAGTGGCTCCATTACATATGTGTCCCCCAGGGTCAGACTGCATTAGCTGACTCCTTTATTCCATACATGATGAACTAAGGAGTCGGTAGAGTGTATTCCAAAAATGCATTTGTAACAGATATTTTCAGTGTCTGCAAGAACTTCAGCTCAGTTAAAAGTGGGGTGGGTTTTCTAGTTTTTCTTTTCTTTTTTTTTTTTGTGTTATGTGGTAGAAAAATAAAACACGAAATGTCTTTAAGGTCACGGAACAGTGACCTCATTGGCTGGGCTAATTTGATTGTGCCAGAACAATAGCACTGTACTCCTCTGCCAGCGAAGTGCATGCTAATTATGCGATTTGCCCTTGATAAGACCTTGGTGGGTCATTCAGCAGTTGTGATCTGTCACTGACTTCTAATCATGTATTATCGTCTGGGTGAGTCAGAATGGTACCCTAAGCTTTCTGTCTTTACAGCAATGTGGCACTCTAATTACCTTATGCCAAGTGGATATGCAGAGACTGAATTAAGTGATCACTGTGATTGCCTTCAAAATCTTCTCTTTATCCTTTGTGTTGCTTCTCTGCAATTTACATTTTAAGATGCCGAGAAGCTTTTGGTGAGACTGAAAATGCCACTCTAAAAAATAATGATTTTTTAATTTAAAAAGCATAACACTAAATTTAAGTCATACCAATTCCTAACAGTATTTAAATGCTGCTAAACAATATACCTCAATAAGAATCTTTCAGTAAACTTGTTGAAAATTATTATAAGACATCCTTTACCTTTTAATCTGCAACCGGAAGAGAAACAAAAGGAGAGAAGCCTAATCTCTTTCTAAAGTTTTAACAATTTCTAACTGCTATTTAATAAGCAAATTTATTTATAAAGTGCTTTTCCACATTTATTATGCCTGTGAAATGTACATGCCAATATAACAAACACCACAGATCAAATGTAAAGCTTAAAAAGCTTCATCGCTGTGTTCATCATGTTCATTAATAACAGTAAAGATGGGTCGACTCTTAAGTCTTACAAATTTGGGAGCAAATTTCTCACCTATTGGTTAACTCATTTTGTGGCAATTTAAGGGATCTGTATTAGGTTAGCTAGGAAAATGCTCTGTATTTTACCCAGTACTTTAAAAATCAGTTAGAGCTGCACCGTACTTCTCTATTGTTGCATAGCAACTCTCAAAAACTACAAAGCAATCTGTTATGGTAAACCAGTTGTATTAACATCTGTATTTGCCCAAAGAATGATCTAATGCCTTTTGCAAAGAAAATGTGGTGATATGTCTCTAGGTTAAATAAACAAAGTAATGATTTATAAAATTTGATAAGATACATTTGTCTGAATCATCCTTGAAAATATGAACTCTGAAGTGCTACTTGAAAGTTGTCATAAAACAGACAAAAAATCCTCACAATGCTAAATTTATTGTACCACTAACAGAAAATAAGGATTTTCAAAGCTTTTCTGTATTGTATGTCAATATTGCAGTATAATTTTTTTTATAGAAACAAACTGAAAAAAAATAGTCAATAAAACCCATAAAGGACAATTGAGAAAAAATTGCAAGCCTTATTTTCCTTGAATCACATGATGCACAAGCAGCATTATTTGCTGAAACCTTGGGGGGGGGGGGGGGGGGGGGCAGGAGAGAGACAGAGAGACAGAGTGAGAGAGAAAAAGAGAGAGAGAGGCAGAGTGCCTAGAAATAAGATGCATTCCCTGGGTGGCAAAACAAAAGAGCCCAAGAAAAAAAAAAAAAAAAGCTGTAGAAAGTTGACACAGTCAAGAATAATGGCTAAATCTATCAAGTTTGATCAGGTCTGCTATAATGAAGTGGAGCTTCATATTCCAAGCAGGGACAATGAAGACAGAAGTCAGGCTCTAAAATGTGCTGCTCACTTTGTGCTTGGAATATGCAGCAGCCAGCAGGGAGCCACAAGATAATTACACAGTATTTGTGTGGTTCCAGGAAGCTTCCTGCGCAGGTTGAATGCCCGCGCTATATTAAAAGGCAGCACAGTGAAATGTTTTTAATGAATATTTTTGTCAGAGAAAGAAAAGGCATTTGAATGATTTTTGTGTATGCAGGGAACGAGAGGTGGAACATCACTGTCAAAATACAGGTACCTTTATTTATATTTACTCCATTATTTACAGTTTCAAGAGCCTAATGTCCTTTCAATAATACAAATCACAACACTAGGTTAATGTTATTTAGGGCTAATTGCACATACAGTCCCCTAACTAACATTTGCTGTTAGTATGTTTCGCTGAAATCCTACATCAAACTGGCTTGAAACTACTTTTATTTTTATTTCCAGTAGGAGCTGAAATGTTTAGACACATTTAATCAGAAAACTCAAAGAAGAAGTAACACAGATGTTGATACTTACTATTCAGTAGCCCTTGGCAGTGATAGATCTAAAACACAAGAATACATTATTTCAGCACTCTGTAATTCTCACCTAACAGATGTGAATAATCCACTGAATTAAAAAACCCAGACATGATACTCATAAATGCTCATTTTGCAGTGCAAGCAATCGTATTGATCAAAACCTAGACTTTGGTAAAAAAGTTAATTTGAAAGGCTTTTTGCCAGTCCAGATTTCAATATTATCTACACCTAAGCAAGCCCTTGTTTTGCTGCTTACACTTCAATCACTTCTGGTATGCACGGACTGAGACAATTTGCTGTTACGTGCTGCTGAGTATCCTTGTGCAAGATTAAATAAGGCCCTTCAGATTTCACAGCCCCGTCCTCCACAAGAAATACAAGTACATACACTTGCTTCCTGCTCTAGATCAGTGACCACAATTCACGAGGATTTTTTGGGATCAAAATTTTAATTTTTAAACAAATACCACGGTCGGTTTTATAATTAAACTGTGATTCAATAGAGAGAAACTCCCTGGCTGAGAAAGGAGGCCCAGCAACCCTCCAGTCTGCCACGCAGGATTAGCGTGGCCCCTCTGCCTGCACTGCCCCAATCTCCTTCCAACCCAAAATGTATGCCTAGATCTAGCCTACTGATTGCCAAATACTGAACAAGAGGGACAGAAGGTTTTGTTGCTCTCTAGGGATTTTCCTAGGCATGCATTTTAAGAAATATATTATTTGAAAAAAAAAAAATGTGGACAACTTGGAAACAAGAAATACAATTAAAAGGGGTCACTACTTTGGTGATGAGACTTCAGATAACCCACAGCAGAAGACACAAAAAGTTCCTCCACATGATCATGAGATGAGAAAACTTTCACCCTTCTACATTTTTAACTCTGTGCTTACAAAAGGAATAGTAAGTAGTTGTGATAATAGTCCTGGAAAACAACAATAAAATAGAAAGATGCTCCATCTGAGTTCAGTTATTGAAGAAAACAACTTCATGGGATAATATCATGTAGTCAAAGAGGCTTTTGTGTAGTTTTTTTTTTTTTAAAAAGAACACTGGAAGATCGTTGCATACTTCCGATATCACCACTGATTTTAAAATTCTAAGTATCTATGAAGAAAGGTTGAAGCGTCCCATGTTACATAATAGAATAATTATGGCCACAAATTAATCCCTGGTGTAACTCCAGTTATTTCCCATTTTACTACTGGATTCAAATGTATCTATGACTTACACTGTTGTTTGTTTGTTTTTTAAACTTAAATTCCAAGTTGTGAAAATTCTTGCTCAGAAATTCTTTCCAGGTTCATTTCTTGAACATATTTTTGTTCTTCAAGAGATCAAAATTAAACTTCCTTGCATCACTGAGCACTTCAGCAATGTTACTTTGTCCTTGTTACCCACAGGGACTGATTCTGCACCTTTAAACAGGAGATTTACCATAGACAGGAACAAATCCTGATGCAAAAGGGAATAAAAGCATTTCACATATATAAGCCTCCCCCCTCCCTTTTCTTGTTTTAGCAACACACAGTGGTACATTTTCTGAAATGATCTAAGGACTAAAGTAGAAATACCTCTTTCAGAATTATCAGTGCTATATTTTTGCTAAGGAACTGAATACGACTTGTGCTCCACTCTTTGTCTACAGCAGCTCTAATTTAAGAGGAAATCTTTCAATTACCAGATGAAGAGGTAAACAGCTGTCACATTTGGAGCCCAAGTAAACATTATAACCTACATTCCATCCCTCTGAGCAAAAAATCCAGAAGAACTTCTTGTGCTGCAAAGAAGGCAATGAGAGCTAAGTGATAGTTTTCATTTTATTTTTGGCAAGTTCTTAAAATTTTTGCAGCTCCAAATGCTTGAGCCCATCTCTTAAATGGAGAGGAAGATATTAATTACTCCTTTGGACCTCTGGTTGTTTGAGATTGCCTTTTGTGATTAGAGCAAATAGTTGCAACTAATCAACCACGGCAACTCATGTTTGCTCAGTTTCAAATAGTTCACTCCTCCAAATATGTTTTTAAGTAACTACAACAGCAAACTACAGCTTGTAGCGTACTTATGAAGAACTGACCTTTCATACACCCACCACATTACTCGGAGCCTATGCTCTGTGTATGCAGTTCATTTTTGTTTCACTGTTTTTATAAATAAGCTGAAAGAATAATAAACTCATTGGGTCAGATTCTCGTTTTCGTTACGCCTGTCCATTTAATTCCATGTAAGCCAGTGCATTACACCAGATTTACAGGACTGAGTGGCAACAGGATTCACTCAGGGTGATGGAATCCACTTGGGTTTACACAAGTTTAAGCAAGACCAGAATTTAGTCTCTAAAACAGAAAAAAGAAATTTTAATACCATCATTGCTCCACACAGTCTTCCCTTACAGCAGCCATATAAACTGGTTAATGTAGGCAGAGTTTCTTTTTGCATCTGTATATTAAACAGTTATTTTGCCAATATTTATACGCCCATATCCCTCAGTACAAGCAGAGCTGGGGATATCAACCATAGCTGTTAGTCCCGTTGCATGAGATGAGCTTTGTATCAAAGGAAAAAAGGCTCCTCTCCATCTCACATGCTTTATTTTATTCAACCAGCTCTTTTTCACATTGTTATATCCAGTGAATATAGCACGGTTGGATTCAGAAGAGAACCTTAAGCGTTATCATAATGCTTAGAAGCAATGGCTTCACACTGTATAATCTATCAAAGGTGTCAGATTTACAAAATGCAGATTTTCTGTCACATTTGGGCACTATAAGCACTGTATCTTTTCACTAAGGTGCTGACTGCTGTTTTAATGAGGCCCTTTGGTGGCTGTAAAAAACTGAAAGGAGAGGATTATAGGGGTTACCCTAGGTATTGTCTATTTGTCTTACAAATTTCACACTAACTACCAATTACATCGCCATAAACCTTTTGGCTACTTCAAGCTATATGCCATATAATACATAAAAAATACGCTATGTTAACCTCTTCCATATTATACGAGTAACTACAGCCACTGATGCAAGTAACATATCTAATGAAGCCAATAATGAGCCTCTTTAAAAGTGGTCTTGTTATAGGAATAATATTAGAGCAGTTCAGTTAAAGGCTAAGGTCCATTATGGCATGCTTCCTATGTTCTCTGGTCCCAGGTCTGAAAAGATGCTGACACGCTAATTCAGGCTCAAGAAGGGCATTAATCTCACAACCTTCTACTTGTCATGCTTAATGGGACATCCTGCCTAGGTGAAATGAACCTGATGTATTCAGGTAAACATAATTTAATAAGGAGAAAAAAAAAAAAAAAGAAATAGCCAGGGTCCAACATAACAGCAAGGGGAATATTTACTATTTAGTTTTAGTGGAGAGGATTGTTAATGTTTGACTGAGAAGTAAGAAATGTAAGAAGAGAAAAGGAAAGGGCAAATATAATGCAGAATTTGTTTAAAAATCCACCACTGAAATATTAGTGCATTTAAAAGAATACGTTAATTTGGAGGAGGAAGAGATGCGCTAATGTGGGGCTTAGAGCACTTGAGTGTAAAATAGAGATCTGAAGCTATACAGTATGATATTTAAAAGGCAAGCATGAATGTCAGTGAGTAGCTGTATATTCTCTTTTGGCTGTCATCAATCATAAGTCTAATAAGCCACCTAAAATTATGTCACAAGATACAGAATAGTACCAACCACAGTAGTTAAAGCAGCACATGCCCTACTTGCAGACGGGGTGGTAAATGCAGGACCCATCTCCCAACCCCAAAAAAGCACAAGGGCCTACAAGGAAAACACACCTGCACACAGCATACCACAGGCCTGGTGTTCTGTGCTGCTGGATATAAAGACGTTCACGGCCATTCCTTAACTTAACAGGAGATAAAATTACAAAATGCAAAAAAAAAATTTTGACAGCTACTTAGGAAATAAAAAAATTGATTCATGAATTGAAGTCAAGTACCCAAGAAAATCAGAACACTGGCATGGACCCTTTTACCTGGTATGAGCGGGTCTTTATTTCCCCATAATTCGCCCTGCGCTGCCCCCAAAGACAAGTGTGAGAAAGCAGGATGAAATCATCAGACACTCGAAGGGAATAAACCTATTATGGATGCTACTCAGTGACTGGAGTGAAAAGAGGGCTTCTGAGAAAGAAGAACTTGCCACACCACTGCAGAGCAGGGCTGTCGTCATCAATCTCTGTGTGTTTTTTACCAAACTACAGCTTCTTTCCTTTCATTCCTGCACAGCCCAAGCATCACTGTAGCATCAAAAGCTCAGGGGGAAAACTGTGGAAGTTCTTTGGCTGTTGCTGGATTTTCTTTTCATCCATAATTGTAGTCACTGGGCAGTGGGCTTGTGTCACATCGCTAGGATAATAGTGTTAACAAACCAGAGAAAATGAGGTAAATCTCAAAGCGTTGCATTTGTGGAACGGCTGTGTTGCAGTTGTGTCGTGTTCCAGAAAGGGAACCAGATCCACCTCTCTTCCAACAATTATTCCCTTTGCTATGGTTCCAGTTGCATCTGACAAGTGGAGCCCAAACCGCACTTGTTTGAAACCACTGAGAAGAACCCAAACCTTACCTTTTAACTAGCCAAAAAACCAGGTATGGCAAGAGCACTGTTCAATTGGGCCCTTACAGACTTGTACATGCAGACGTTAATCTTGTTAAGCCTTGAAACACACACTCCAAATAGGCCTTTGCTGCCTCACAGGCTCCCAATACACCTTTTGACCATAAACATCTGGGTATTTTATCTAGGCTGATTTTTGCAAGCAGTTTACTCTAAAGCCACTAATACGTGCTATTGCAATGGGGCTCAACGGTGCCTATTAGGTGCTGGTCATGCTGAGCGAGGGTGTGGATTGTGGAGACGTATTGTACCACGGGGAGCTATAGGAGACACTCTGCTGCTGGAAGGCAGAAAACCTCCTGGAGCTCTCAGGTGCACAGAGGAGTGCACTTGCTATTAAATTATTTCACAGGGAGAGGCCTATTACCTATGAAAGCTGATCCTGCTCTTAAAGGCTAGTGCAAAGGGACCATAACCCTCTTTGGGGGGAGACGATATGTCCAGAGGAATCAGTCCCAGGGCTCCCAAGCAGCCAAGGACTATAACAGTAATAGGTACTTGTGTGAAGTACGTTTGATGTGCAGTTTCCCATCCTGCAGAAACCTGCATCTGGCAAAGGATGACCCAAAGAAATTAGTAGTTTAGTGAGGTTCAACAGAAAAGTGTCCAGTTACACCAGTTCACACCAGCAGCTTGTAAGAGATTTGGAAACAGAGCCCAGCGAGAGCTTGCCCTGAGGACACATTCAGACATGCCCTCCCAGGGAGTGAACTGATTTAACACCATTTTGACTTACTGACTTGTGAATTTTGGAATAAGCCCCAAATCTACATTCTTATTCTCCTTTCACGTTGACATTTCAGATATCCATTCAGGGAACATTTCTAGATAGGTTGAAACAGATAAAGTAGTTTGGACAACAAACGAAACCACAGCGATACACCTGCAGCAACGGCATGGTTTGTGTTTAGGCACTCCTAGCTCCTGCAACTCGAATACAGCAAAGGTCTTCCTCCTGAAAAGCCTAATTGGTTTTGGTTTTGTTTTAAAAAATGGAAGGCTACATTTCCTGAAAACAACAGGCGGTTTTATAATATTCAGATGTGGGTACCTATGGTTGTTTATGACTTTTTATACCTGAATTTGGATGTATATTACCATTATGGTTGTACCAAAAGTTTATACAACCGTCGCATACTACATGAACCCACCATGGATGGAGGCAGACACGTTACATTCCCACCTTTGAAGCTAACTGCTGTTAAGAGCAAAATAACTTCCAAACATGATAAATCAGCAAATCCTAAATTATATTAATTAGGGCCTACTTCACAGTTAGACTATGCCCAAACTGCAATCAGAGCACAGCTAGCTAATCTGTCAAAACGACGGAAACACAGACTTCCCTACTTCACAAACTCTACTACATGACACAACAACCATCAAGTATTGACACCAAAGCCCAGCTCTCATGAGCTTTCTTAGTAGTGCTAGCCAAGCTAGGTAAAGCTTTTAGGTCAGCAATTAAAACTAGAAATGCCGTTTCAATGGGCTGTTCAGTTCCACAGCACAACCGAGAGGCTCAGATGCCATTCAATGAACTTGCCAGTAAGGACAAGTGAGAAAGACCAGAAGTCCATAGGAGCCTTGCAATAGTTTCTTGTGCAAGGCATGCACAGACATGTCAATGGGTCTGGAAAAATCCCTTCCTGCTGGTCTCGTTCTGGAGGCATATGAGGAGCTCACTGCTCCCTGGTCCTCATTAAGCAGCAGGGACATACGGTGCAGTAAGTTTCCCCCAATCCTTCATTCTCCATCTCGGCATTTGACCCTAGCATCATTCACAAAGATGGGTTTCCACTTCCTTCAGAGCAAAAAAGGCCAGGAAGGATTCATCTGATTTTTCTCAAAATAAAGTAAAAATAATAGTTTTAAAAAAGCATGTGATCTTCTGGTTGGGAGGTTGGTGAGTCTGAAACTGGGTGGAAGCTGTCACACTTCAACAGACCCACAGTTACGTGAACTATATTGAGCTGATGAAATTTAATACATGAAGTAACAGAAAGGAAAATTATTTTTTGACTTCATTAGCTGTTACAGTACCGAAATGTACATGTTCCCTATGCTGGCATCAGGTTAATATGCCCTTAGTTTGCAGGTCTCAGTTTTTCATATTGCTTTTTCAACTGATGTTTCATAGGAAACCAAACAGGTCTTGAAGATTTGTAGGGGATGAGCTCACTACACCACCACTAGCTGAAGGGCTGAGTGACACTGTCTGGCAAGTTGGGGAAGCTCCCTGGGGATCTATCAGCCCACACCAAACACAAATTTGCTGTGTGAATTTGGAGAACCAGAAAATAGGTACACAGTTTAACACCTGAGCACACAGATCAGTGACTGCAGGAAGTTAATTACAGTGCTGGTTCAAAGACATATCCATTTCCTTGCACCATCTCTGGCATGCACCTAATTCCCTCGTTCTAACACAAAGCCATCATTTCTGGCTAGATTTTAGATTGCCCCCAAAGCACTGGTTAGTTTTGCTGGACCAGTGTGTCCATGTTTATCACAACAGTTCCTCCTTAACTTTGAGAGCAATAGAGAGTCAACAATATTTCCCCTATTTGGGCTCAATGCTTTTGAACGCATCATCTCTATAACAGCTTTGCAGGAATAGATATTTTTTCCAGCCTCTCTCCTGAAGTTCTTTGAGTGTTGCCAGGCTGCTCCCCGCACTTCCCCCCACCCATCCACCAAATGGGAACTGTGTTCTACTCTATATAAAATTGCCTCTGCAGAGCCAGATAAAAAATGTCACCTTAGGCACCTGAATTAATAGTTTAGTTATGTACTCTGTTAAGTCTTTACTATAGATCAGCATAACTGTGCTAGACAGACAATTCTTTAGAGCTAACATTTTAAAAAGGTGCCAAAGACAACGTCCCTTTGAGATCTCACTGAATTATCCAGATTAAAAAACAAAACAAAAACAAACCAACCAAAAACATACAAAGATTTTTTTTCCTCCTACAACTTTCCTCAGTACCACTGGAAATATAAAATGGTGGAAAAAGTTGGCAGGAATAAATACTTCCATGGAGTTTCTAAAGCTGCAATTAATGTTAATGAAGCTATACCTTATATGGCAAGGAGATATAGTATAAATTGGCTAAGTAAGAAAAATGATCAGCCATTGTGCTCTTCCAATATAGTACATCAGGGTATTGCCACTGTAAAGCTATCTTTATTTTAAGCCATTAAATAAAACAATATAAATCTGCAAGCAGGTGTTTCTTGTTGCAGGAGTATTGAAAGTTGTAACGCAAACAACCTAATTTTAGCATCTATGTAGAGTGTGAAGTAAATTTACTGATCACTGATGCATTGAGCGCAGGGAGGACACAATCAGCAGGAGCTTCCAGCAAGATTATCCTATTAAAGCAGGAAGACTTCACGCGGCTGTTAAGGAAGTAGTCGAAAGCAGGTGATGGAAGTGGGGGTTTGCCGAGTAGGCATGGGCCCACTGTACATGTTAAGTTGTTGTTTTCTGCTCAGCTAAGCAGCAGAGAATTGATATGTTAGCAATGAAGTGCAATGACAATTAAATTGTAACTGACCTACATGTTACCATCATTATGCTTTCTCTTTTTTACTGCTTTCCCTCTTATTTAATCACACAGTATGGGGTTTTTATTAGGCTGTAATGTTAAAATCTTCATCCATTTAGCCATAAATGTTTGACTGGATATCTATCAGACTTCCTTGCACTATACAAACAAAACCATTTTGCTGAATCATTGTTGACTTGTTTGTGGCCTAATTTAATGAGTGTAATAACTTACATTACTATCCAGTTAACATTTAGGAGCCCAGAAAAGACCTGCTAGCATGCAGCAAGCTACTGTATATGTTTTCTATTCATATCACTCCTCTTTGCAGTAAATTTTATACAATAATATGCACTTCTTGCAATACTGGCTTTGCTTTTACTCAGCCCAGGTTGAGTGCTCCATAGCCAGCCTGCGATGCTAAAAACCAAATGTCTCAAAATTTCAATGCAGTTTCAGCTTGCTAAGTATCAGGTAACTGTTTACGTAGGCATCAAAATATCAAGCACGAGAAGCCTCAGCACATATTCATTAGGTCACGCTCAAGAAGGAGGCTGTATTATTGAGGAGGAAAATACCAAAACAATTACTAATACTTAAGCTGAAAAAACGTTTCTAAGTTGAATATAAATCTAGAGAAAACTAAACCAGCTTTGCCAGACCTTCATCCAGATTAGGTGAAACAAATGTTGCTGCTTTACAATATTGAGAGCAAACACCAGGTATTTGGGCCTGGGCACTGAAGAAGGTAGGGATGCCTGTGAGCCCCGGGGAGCCCTCAGCACCAGGGCATTCAGGCTGGGGGACCCAGTGAACACCAGTGCTTTGGAGGCATCTTCATTTTTACTCTATTATCTTGAAACAAATCCTTCTTGTCACTACCTACACTTTAAGCATTCATCTAGCATCTGACAGTCCTGCAGATCAATTAAGTAACAAAATAAACTCTCCATATTCATACACTAATTTAACACATACTTGGCAAGACATAGACTTTTTCCTGCTTGCAAGGCCATAACTCAAACACCAGTACATACAGAGGGTGATAATTTGTGAAGTGCAGAAGTTGAGATTTTCCACAGGAAAAAAAAAAAAAAAAAAAAAATCACTTTGGTGGTATCCCTTTGTTACACTGATTATATTTTATCACAGACATTCTTTGTTAATTGCAATGAATCAAGCTGTACCATGGAATCACTACAAAGTCTCTACTGTAAAAGTTAGTCTGTACCAGGTAAAACCCAGAGTCTCAGCTGTCCCCCAGACACTTTCAAACAACCTTCTCTTTTGTCCACAGGCAAAACAAAACCCAGAACACGTTACAGCAGACAACGGGAAAGATCACTTGGACCCAGTAAGTACAAGCCTGGCCATGCTGTCCAAGTGCTCACTACCTCCGTGAAGATATGCTTCAAACTCTAGGTTTTTTGGGGAAAGTGGGAGGAGTGGTTACTGTCTATATATTTCAAGTATATTCAGAGACCTTCGGAATCAATTCTGTTGCCTGTTACCTTCCCAGCCAAAACTGTCTTGATATTTTTCCCCCCTCTTCCCTATAACATCAGATAAACTGAAAAAGAGGCAGGAAAAAACCACACATTTTTAAAGGAATTGATAGAACGCAAACATCTTGAGGAATGGCAAGTAAAAGCAAAATTGTCTATTTCATAGCCCTGTAAAAGAGTCTGAGCATTGGGGTGGGGAAGGCAACAAGAAATCATGACTTCAGGATGGCCAAAATTAAAAAAAAAAAAAAATAATGTTGTTGCAAGTCTGCCCAATCTGTGAGCACCTGTGTTTGTGAAACACTTTGTCCACGGACATCTTGACCATGAAACTTACTGTGCATTATTTTAGTACAAACTGTAATAAATACAGCCATGAAACCTCATTAGTGATAGTTATCAAATCAGTGTGTATTACCTTTGCCACTGATAGCATTTCATATGTAAACAATGCCTTATCAGGACACAACTCACAGCCATTTAGCAGCAATACTCTCACATTGGTTTTAAAAACAAGGATTCCCCAAATAGTTCTGAAATCCCCTATATGCCTTGTAGTCAAATAACGCAGAAATACATCTTTTACAAACTCCTTCTCAATATTAAGACTGTATAGTCAGATGAGGTACTTGTAACTCATCACAGAATGGATACAGAGTTATAAAAAAATCAGGTCCATCATGCAGAGAAGTACTAAGCAGAGTATGATGTGGACTGGAAGAGATTGCTTTCAGAGGAAAGTACATTTTGGAGGAAATGCTAATTCCTCATAACCAATGTTTCACTTAAGATTTGATTTTATTTAGCTCAGCCCTTCCTTTAGTTCCAGATCCCAACCTGTCTGTGCCTTGACGCTCCACAGCTTCCTGAAAAACACATCTTGAGGTAGGTTCAAAAAACAAAACCAGAAAAAAATCCAGAGATTTAAAGTCAGGTTTATTATCACCTCGATGCAAAATTTAGTATCAGGGGAAGTAAAGATAATGAGCTACAATCTGGTTGGGAATGCCATTTGATCTGAGCAGCATCCACTGAGCTGAGCAGAAACCAAAGACAGACTACCGAGACAGCAGGGAGCATCCACACATGCAGGACTTCCTTCAGCACCATCCTGGAGCAACTGCAACAATATTTTTCCAATGCACATATCAATGCTGTGTAGTGCTCAAACATAGAAAAGTCTATAATATTACTTGTTGGCTACAGAGTTTGATGTTTGACTCTGCAGTTTTTAATCTCTATTAACCACAAAACCTCACTTAGGCACATGAGACCTTGCATGTGCAAATGTGCTTAAAGCAGTAACCTCATACAGAGCATTGCAGTTTGCAGCTGTTCCAAGCCCTGGTCTGATCCACCTCTACATGAAAGGACTGAACACAAGGGTTTTAAGTACTTTTTGGCAGGATGCTTTCCTAATTGTTGCAGCCCTGAAACTCTTTATGTGGCCGTGACGTGGAGTTGCTGTGTAAGCGAACTAGACAGTTGATATTGGCTAAGAACTTGCAGCAGCATTATCATCCCAAATTCAGAGCTGACAGTGAAATTGTATGGAAGTAGACAAAGGAGAAAAGCTCAGCCGTAACTGTGAGAGATGCTGGATGAACCACCAAAAAGGTGGTCTGCTAAACAAATGAGCTGGAACGACTAGATACAATGACTACATGCAGGTCATTTGCTTTTTTCTTGAATTCACGTAAAAACAATTTATCTTTTTATGTTATAGACATCATTACGAACACACGCACCATCATACTGACTGTTTTCAAGTGCAGGGCCACTTCTTGACTGTAGCTGTTCCTTGGGAGGGTACAGATACACACACAATTTTGTCAGCACCAGTAGTCAGTGCAAACAGCTGCTTCAGCTGATTTAAGAGGCTTACTGAAAAGGATCAATACATCAGGTAGAATAAGCTGTCAGTATGGCATAAGCTAAGCAGAAGCTTGCGCGGGACACATTAATACTAAATTTCAAGGTACCCAATGCAGCAAGGTTGAATCCTGCCGACCTCTGCCCATAGGGTGTTTTTTTTTCCCCCACCCAAAACTTGCTACATTTCAGTGGGAATCTAATATTGAACCCTATTTCCACACTCAGCATCTTCCATTAAGCTCAGCTGAGTCCTTCTCACCTTCTACTGTAAGAGGTCAAGGCTCCAATAATGATTTAAATTTTATATAATTGTTGAACCAAAACAATTGATACAGTATTTCCAGTTGTGTCTCTGGAAATTACCAACATTGCACAAATGCACTGAATGCAGTTATTTTACAGTAAGGCTACCAAAAGTAATAAAAAAAAAAAAAAAAAAATCTATCGCAACCTCAACTGCTGCAAATTTGATTTCAAGCATTCACAATTTTTCTGAACTTTTGGTTGGAGGTTTGCTGGTTTGTTTTGTTTTTTTTTTTATTTGAAAAAGATCTACATATTTTATTTTTGTGTGATTATCAGAATGAAATATTTCAATTTTATTTCTGAGTATGTTCAAATTAAACCATAAGAACAGGAATACACTGAGAATTAAATCATTTTATTTTGTGTAGAACAAAACATTTCAGCTGTTCTAAAATATATTTTTTGTTGTCTTTCCATTGCACTTTTAAAAAGGAAAAATGCCGTACGTCAATCACATAGAAGTCATTCATTTGGCTAGCACCCCAAAAATTATTTCTACAACCATATGCAAAATACAATGACTGATTTTGTTGTATGATGTCAACTGAACAGTTTCTCTTCCTTCCTCTATTTTTTCCTTTTTTTTTTTTTAAGGATTTTTCATTATCCTATTTAGAATGAACCTCTCCTTTCCTTAAAAAGTGCGTTCAAATGACACCTCTCCCTCTCTCAGGGTTTATGTTTCACCAGAATGACAACATTAAATAGCAACTCTACTTAACTATTTTTAAGGCCCTGATCAGTGTCAGTTATACAGTGATGGGAAGATTATTTCAAGTCTGAAATAGCCAAATAGCTGTGAAATCACATATATGAATCAGCCAGGCTTAGAGACAAGCAGCAGCATCCTGTAAAAAGACTTTCTTTCCTTCACTCAATCTGTTATGCTGAAGAGTTAAAAACCAGAGCCTGTCAGAGAGACCCTACATACCTCTTGAAACATCTCCAAAAAATCCAGAAAAATGTACTAATCCCATCCTCATTTCTCAATATTTAATTTAGGACAAACGATCATCTATAGATTTGCTATTTCATAAAACTTTTATCTGAATGTCTATATTTTTAGTGAATATCATGAACTTCCAGTAAAATTTCTTTAAGACATAAAATAGCCAATATTTGATGTTTACTTATATTTTGGGTGCTCGGTTTCACCATAAAGCGAAGAGCTTCAGGTTTAAGGGTTTTTTTAAGTCTGTAGCATGAAATGCACTCTCTCTTTATTGGTAACATAATATTGGTCTATGAAAGTCACATTAGAAATCATTTAATTGCAGAAAGATACCTGAATTCAATATACAGTTCTATTTGGTTTTAAAAACCTTTAAACATCTCAGTAATAGCAAAATGTGTAAATTGTCAAAGAACAGTGTATTTCAAAGCATTACCAGAGCCATGATTATTAGTTTTATTTTGAATGGATAACAGCACACACCATGTGGCCTTCTGAGTCATGCTGAAGATTTCTATTATTAAATCCCGCAACCTTAAATATTTGATGTTTTTTCATTGGTATTTCTGACTCTCTTTATATTCCATTTGTAGGGCTGAAAAACGGGTCTGGTAGTAAAAAAAATCTGATGGAACAAGCCTGACTCACAAGTTTTCTGCTTTTCCTTCTCACTTTCTTTATTACCCTCTCAACGTGGCACGGAAAGCATGACCCATATATGTTGAGCACTTTAAGATGTGATGCACGTTACTAATCCTAACATAACACTGTCAGCTTTGGCACTTCTTACTCAACTCCACATGCCCAAATTAACACACCGAAAGGCAAAAGCACCAGCCAGCTTCATAGCTCAGCTATCAGGTTTTGCATCTGAGTCACCAGAAATATGCAAGACAAACTTGAGAAGCAATTCCTTTTTGCGACTTGCCTTGGAGCAGGCACAGTCTAACAGGAAACAGCATCCTGTTTTCCCTTGGAAAAACAGCAGCAAGTCGAGATAACTTTCAGGCTACGGCTCAGACAACCGAAAAACAGAATTCCCCAATGCACAGGACTTGGCCCTGTGGAATCCAGCAGGAAATGAAGGTAATATTCATAATAGAATATAGTTTTCTGCAACTTCCTGAACAGAGGATCTGCAAAATCTCCAAAAAAAAAAATAATCCCACATTATTTTTTAAAACTTCAGTCACTGCTGCTCATGCTGATAGACTGGGTGGAGAACTGAGGCAGACAAACTGGGAGTCACACTGACTTGGGGAAAAATCTAAAAGCTTTTATGCTGGATGAACATACAAAAGTTGGATGAAGTTAATCCTTGGGGTTTAAAAACCAAAAGCTGTCTTCCAAATCACATGATCCCGAGAAGAGAAAAACTCCAAGAACATGCAAGTCGCTCCCTCACCCCACTCCACCACCGCCCCATCGTGCTGTGCAGAGCCTGGTTATGCCAGATTTAAAACATTACACCTTCCTCCTCTCTAGGTAAGCATCACTCTGCTAAATTCAAGAGTCTCCCACACGTCTTTCCTCTTGGCAATTCACAATTCATCCCCAGCATAAATTCTTCACAAGTTCCCTTTATGTTTTCTAGTAACAGAGTCCCTCCAGAAAACACATTTGCTGGACATCACTCAGAGGCCAGAGCACGCTACCCAAGCCATTTCATTACCAAAGCCTCCAGTTTGATAATATTGCACTTCTGACACTATCAACTTCTGCGGGAAGCAGTTTTATTCTGGTACTACAGTTTAAACAACCTAAGCTACTTCAAGCGATCTCTTATGTTAGCGGGACAAGGCAGGTTTAGCATTAACTCTGAAATTCTCCTGTTAGTACAGCTAAATTTTTTGTCTGAAGTTTACCCGTGCTATGTGTCTGAACAAACATATACAAGTTCCAGTGTTGTTCCCTTCCTTTGGTGAAGCTTCCTCCCTAACTCTACAAATTTACTTTAATTGTTTAATCAGTTTGGCTGAAATTCACAAAGTATTAAATTGTTAGTTGTCACTTAACATTCCTTATAAATTGCATTTATTAATTTCAGGAAGGACACTTGCCATTGCTACAGTAATTTAAATTAGTACCACATGGCTACAGGCTGCCACTAAATGATTCTTTGGGGCAAAAATCAGTTCCTTAAAGATTTTTAAATGACACTAGAGATAAGCTAACCAAGTTTTTGTCCAGGAAGTTACAATTTATCAAAAATGTAATAAACCATGGACGAAATATTCATTGTAAGCAGCACATAATGTGGTCCATGAAATGACATTTTAGCATCTCTCATGATGGTCATACTGAAGTTTGCTGACAGTGCAGGGTAATGCTCCATTGATATTTAACAGTCCCCATCTACGTGGTACTTGGTGATACTGTAACTTTATACACTCAGTCCATTCTCTTGCTGGCACTAAATCAGTCAACTTAGACATACAACCTTGTTCCATTTTCTTTGCTTAATTTTAATTCTGTAGATGTTTTAACTTCCCAATATTATTAACTTTGAAAGCAATTGGGGAAAGAATCACTTCCCTTCCCGATTTTCCCTGCACTTCTCGGATACATACACGTGCACACCCTTATAATAAACCTCAGCATACTTCTCCTGATCATGAGGAAAATTATGGTCTCTGCTGGTGATCACCAGGCAGCACTAGCTGTAGAGATTTAACAACTGGAGACTCTTTAACCTTGATGTAGTATAGACAAGAGTACATCAGCACCTCCTATAGGAAAATCTAGATGAACACCACATATAAAATAACAAAATAATAGATTCATCTTCCTGAAGCTAAAGATAAATATTAAATAATCCTATCTGCTTCTGGCTGAAAATTAATTTCTTCTAAGGCAAATAGTGTAATACGTATATGCGTTTCAATTCCCATTTGGCAAAAAGCCTATTTTCAGTATGCAGTACATAGACTTTTGAAATACTAGAACTGCGTTCATCACAGACACACTTAAACAAATAAAATTTTTTTCCTTCGGGTACCAATTCACTGTGGTCTAATAAAATATATATATTTTCAAGCATCAGTATTCCCACCAAACCCAGATACCCAGACTAGAAGCAAAGCTTTTTTTATTAACCTTCCCTTTTCTTCTTTGCAACATGAATAATAAGTTGCATCAGAAAGAGAGTGCCATTACTTTAAAATAGCCACAGTGAAACATCTACATAACACTATGCAATGCCATGCAGAGATATTTGAGAGCTAGCTCTGAAGAAAGTACCCCGAGCGCCAAGTATAGTCTAGTCATAGTCCCACAACACAACACGTCCTAGACTAAGTGTTGCCTCTGGTAGCAAAGCTAGTTTGGTCAGAACAAGTTCAGATAGCTCTGCACAGAAATGCATTATGCTGTTTAGATATAATTAAACTGCTAGATTTACAGAAGTATCATGCACCTCAGCATGACAGATTTTTCATGTGCGTTTATGTACTTAAGCCTAATACATTCATTAGTCCAGAAAAGCCCTCCAGGATGGTTATCTTCAGGCATCCAAATACCTCTGCAAAATAGGACCAAAGTTGACTGCCCATTTTTGTAGCCCTACATAGGTAACAATGAGAAATGTATATATTTAAAGATTAAGCCATCCATGCAGCACTCCTGATTGATTCATTACTTGAGGAAGCATGGGAGGGCAAACACAGAGTGCCCCGAACCACGAGTCTGAGAACTCTCTCTCACTGTCTCGGCTCAGATATGAATGTCTCCATTGCCCAGCGCCTCTGTCATCTGCCCTGCGCAAAGAGCTCAGAAAATGCCACTCCGTGGGAACGGCTTCATTGTACGCTAATCATTTGCTGTTCCTGGGCTAGCATGCATGACTTGTCAGGTGAAGTATTTTGACAGAAAGCCTGAGGTGGCATGACATTTTGCAGTATTGTCAGCTTCCTGGTAATACACTCTACCCCTTCTCCACCAAAACCCTCTTCTCCTGTTCCAGAAACAGCATCCGATTGTCTCTCACACCATCTTCCACATATTTTCTTTCCCATAGCATATTTTATCCTCTCTTGGCTATTTTAAAAATTCTCTCCCCATGCTTGGAGCCCTCAGGAGTAATGGGTGAATTGCTCATGACTCGAGGTTGGAGAGCCTGGATATCTTTCCAGACCCATATATCCTCGCCCATGTGAGCATATAAATTTACAGGTTTACTGGCATATTCTTCATTCTAGACTTTTCTGTGATCCCGCCTGTGCTCTGACAGGAAGTTTGTGGCACAGAATTTTTTTTTCTCCGAAAACTTTTTGAGGTATCTTCATCTCAGTATCGTACCCAGGACCTATTCGGTAGTATACAAACTAGCTGCTCTGATGCAGGATGCACAGATAAGATATTAGACCTAGCTACCATGGTGATTGATGTAAAAATATCCAAGTCAGCTGTACTGACAGATGGGTTAAATATATGGCTGCACTATACCTGGATTGCAATCTGTTAGGATGAGGATGCAGATAAGGACCAGTGAGTGTAATTCAGTTTGGAAAGTTAAAAAAAAGGCAAAAAAAGTATGCATAAAACCAACATTATGAAACTCTATTGGTCTCATATGTTAAGGCAGCATCTTTTTTATTTTATATCTTTCTGGTATGGCAAATATATCTGGTACAGTTATGCACACGAGGAGATGACAAATATGTAGATTGCAGTGGTAAGGAGAAGAAGGGATCCAGTTCTTAGCAAACATAACATGACAGAAAGCATTTGTTGCTGCTGCTGAAATTTGTGTATCCAAGCATTCTGTGAAGTCTAATGTGATCTTAGGCTGCCTGCTGCCTTGGAAACTAGTGGTCAGATACTCTCAGCAGTGGGCATAACCAGCTAGAACATTTTGATTAGATGAAATTTCATGGAACTGAAATATTTCACACACTGGTTTCAGTGAATTTCTCTCAAGGACTGAAGAGAGAAAGCACTGCTTGAAAAAGGAAAAAAAAAAAAAAAACAAAAACAAAAACACAAACCAACAAACCAAACCTGGTTTGGCCAGGATGTTGGGGCTCTAGATTTAAATCCCTGTGGGACCAAGCGATCTGGAATTAAATCAATTGCACTTGAAGCCAACAACAGGCTAGCCAGACTGCTAAGAAAGAACAGTCAAAAGACTTAACTTTCAGATATAAAAAAGACAAAAAGAAAAAAGACATGCTTACTTTTCAATGTTGTATGGCTCTCTTCATTGCAACCCTGAAGCCTTGAGAATTCAAATAAAATTTGCCCATTTGCCCAGAAGCAAAGCACTTGGGTTACAAAAGCTACCTGTACAGAGCGGTTCAGACAAAGGCTGGTTTACAAAGGATCTAAAACTACTGAAACATCAGGTAATGAGGGTTTCACTTCCTAATAATCTTGCTTTGGAGAAGCAGAAATTCATTTTCCTTAGATACAATTTTAAGGTTACGAGGCTGAACAAAGAGTATCGTTATCGTACGCGTAATAGAATCAAATTAGCAAGGAGAAAATGTTTTAATATTATTAGGTGTATTTCCACGTGTCCTGCCTCCGCAGTACAAGAACTAGAGTTCAGAAAGAAAACTTGGTGGGACAGCTGCAAAATATTGTCAAATATTGCCTTCTATGCAACCAGCAAGGCCAGACCTTAAAATGAATACATACACTGGGTGTGGACTTTCCACGCATCTACAAACCTGAACGGCCATTTACAAAATGTGAAAGACAATTTAGCTTTCAGCCACGCACTGTGGTCAGAGAACAGCACATTTTCCAAATGCCCTTTCAACCCACAGAGCTGCCACCGCAGCTCCCTCATCCTGGCACTGGGTAGCGCCACAACCGGGATCCCAGCAGTGGGTCAAACTGGAACTGCGATGGCAAGATCTTGCCTATTGCCTATGACTCCCCATTAAATTAATGCTCTTTATTAAAATGTCTTTCGAATCACTCACATTTCTTCACATCTAGATATGGACACTCCTGATACTTCTCAAGGTCAGCTGTGGACAGGGATGTCCCTTTCTCATGTTTCAACAACACTGCAATGACTTCTAGGTTTGTCTTTGGGCTCAGAGCAAAGCTGCCCTTTGAAAGTACCAGGTGGGTCACATTTCCCAATGACAGTCATTAGCAGGTATGCCTAGGATTTTGATTTCTGCCTATTTGTATGGAAATCATCCTTTTTTTTGTCACTTTACTCCTTACAGATCATTTCAAGATCAGGCTCAAGTGATTCTAGAAAACAAATGAATACAGATGCATTTCTACAAAAAAAAAAAAAAGCTATGTGCAACAAGAAGTGCTATGATTACTCTGTGTTCTCCAAGGGCTATGGTCAGGGCAGGGGAAGCTTCCCACCTACTCCTTCTTTTGTAGCAATTGTGTTTTTACAATTTCAAATTTAATACTTTTTCTAATATATTATACGTTACCTCCCATGTATTTAAACTGTACTTAAAAGCATGCTAAGAACTGGTAATTCTTTAATGGTTGTTCACTTACAAGCGATTGTGGGTCATTACACAATCATTTAAAGGGCATTAATGAGAACCATTTAATGGTTTTAGTAGAATATCATTGTAAGGGACAGGGGAAAAGTTACTGGCTGTAAATTTTTATGACCATTTCTTACAAAACGTATTACTTTAAAGATTTATGTATGTAACAATGAGTACAATAAAAGCCATGCTAAAAATAATTTGAAATCAAAGTAATGCATATAGATAAGGTCCTACTTGCTGCAGTTTTGCATGCAGTCAGTAAGATTTCCTTTCTTTTCTTCTAGATACCTTACGACTTGCAGTGCAGCTTCAGATCTCCTTTATGAAAAGCCATAGCAGAAAAAAAATTGCTCAGGTCTACATTTTAACAAAACATAAATTGTCCTTTACGGTCTATATTTTATTTTTACTTTTCACTCATTGTTTTGCATATCAAGTCAGTATTTTTTCAGTTTTTCCTCGGATACAGCACAATAAGACAGCTTTTAACCAGTATGTAAGGAGAATTACTTTTATAAAGCATCTTGAACTGTACATTTGGTTGGCTTTTTATAAATGGAAAATAAAGGAGAACTCTGCATGCCAAAATTAAAAGGTTGACTATTTCCCCACAGGGAAATTCTTTATTACTATACTAGACCAGAGCATACCTTCAAAACTACAGAAACTTATTTTGAAAACTATTCATATGGACGCATTAACCTTATTAAAGTGCTTTAATAACAAAACAGTCATCATATTATGCCTGGTTTTGTCCATTTGTGATTCGCATGGAATACATAATGAGGAAGACAATGCCCTTTTTTCCCCAGTATTCTTGCATAAGTAGGAGAATATTTCTAATTAAAAGGCAGAGTTAGTACAGCACATGAATTGAACTGAACCATATCTCTAGAAATGCTGATATTTTTACTGTTTGCATTAAGTAAGGATTGTATTTCTCTCTGAATCTGGCCCAGTACCCATTACCAATAAGATTAAGATTTAAGATAACTTGGTCAAAAGATGGTGAATTATAACTTTTAATTAAAATATAGAAAATAGTTTCTTTAAAATAAACATGGTAATACTTTCAAGATCATTAATTTTTTATGTAACGAACAACAAAACCAACCTGAATATTTTAAAGTGTGACATTGTAGAGCCAAGGAAAGGGGATTTTTCGAAACTTCGAGGCAACAAAAGCAAGCAATGCCGTTAATCTGCACCTTTTTTTGTCTTTGGAAACACTGCTATTCTTTCATGATGAGTTTTAGTCTTACACTACCTCTCCAAAATTCAGTTTAAATTCTAATTGAGATGACATAGATATCCAGGGTGAGTAACAGTGGGGGCAGTTATTATTACTATGTTTTCTTCACTTACTATTTTACTGGTTTGTTCCTATTTTGAAACAACAAGAAATTCAGGAGCTAGACTGATCTGATTTGCTTCTGGTTTTGAAATTGTGTACAAAGAAATGTTACTAATGATTAATATTATGTGAAATGGTGGTTGTCTCACGTTTACTACAGATAAACATTCTATTGACTTCTCAGTAATTCTTATTGCTGTGCATCCTTTATTTTAGTTGCCAGAATTCTGCTTAATACAAGAGCAGAACGGAAGTGATTTTATTTAAGTATTGTAAAATACTGGTAAGGAAACGTTGGGCCCATGGAAGCTGTAAACTAAAGTCCTAAGACAGATGAGAGGCACCCAGTCAAAACTCCCATATCCAATTTGGTGAACTAGGATTTCACTGTACAAGGCAGAAGAGGCATCTATACATCCCAGCCTCTAACTGCCACATTCTTCTGTTGCTTGAGCTCTGGTGAATAAAAATCATCACCCACACCTGACTGTGGCATGGCCGTAATACTGGGACTAATGGGACTAGGACGAGATCAAATCCACTTTTACTTGCAATCTGAACAGGGATTTAAAACCTGAATTTCTGAAACAAAAGGGCGATACACTAAAGTCAATGGACCACTTCATTCCCTGGTTTTGTGATCCCTCTCATGATTTGCATTTTCAACTCTCTCCCGTTTTATTTTTCACTGGATATTAATCACTGTTAACTATATTTTCCCATAGCAATTCTTCACCTCATCAGAAAACAGCACCTGCACTCAAGAGCACAAAATTAAGAGATTCATAAAAATCAAGGAATGAAATGGCACATTGGTTTAGTGTGTCAGTCTTTCACCTCTAGGAATACAGAATTGTGAAAGAGGGGGAAAAAATAAAAGAGTTGAACAAGAAGCAGAACTTTAAAGAGAGTATTAGGGAGACAGACAGGAAGAGAGGATGAGAGAAGAGGATGAAGATGTGTGAACATAACTGAAAAAGGAAAAGAAAAAAGCATGGGTGGATGAAAGATGAAGAATTACATAAAATTATTTTCTTTATATACCTCCACACATTTGTACATGCCACAGTACACACTAAAATGAAGAGAAAGGGGAAGGCAAAGCACCCAAACTTACTTTTTTCCAATAGTCCCACTGAAAAAAAAGGAAATTAAGTGCCATAAATATATTCAAACATTAAAGATTTGATTTACAGTAAGAAAAGCAAATAAATTGTGAGTAACGATTTGAGGTTATAGAGGTCTCCAAACACTCCATGATTTTTATTGTCATGTGTGCTACAGTATCTAGGTTCACTGAGGTAGATTCAGATCAATGATTCTGCTTAGTTTTTTTAAGGTATTTTGCATATGTTGAGCTTCCTCCCTCAATCAAATAACAATGTGGACTGCACAGGCACCTTTGTAACTACCATACTGCGAGTCCAACAATTGCAAAACAATATGATATGTTGCAATTATTGACTTCACACACACACGAGTGACTCTTCTTCAGAGCTTTTTGAATTTAATCATGTTTACTGATGATCCTTTGGCTCCTCATACAAACAAATATGTCTCCAACTGACCTTGAGGTGGGTAGTATCCTAAAAAACGTTCTATCACAGTATGCAATGAAAAGGAGAAGCTGTTTAGGCATAAAATACACCTTACATTAAAAATATCTTAGTCCAGTGGGAAAACTCGTACTGTTCATGTATATACAGAGACACAGACGGCTTTAATCCATTACCTTGTCCCTAGAATTATTTCAGATAGCCATTATATTCAAGAAAGCTGTCTAAAGTTCCGAGTTTCCTCTTCTGGCTCTGCAGAAACAGTTAACTGAGAATAGATGGAAAATGAAAAAATATGGAATTCAAAGATAATTAATGTACTGTACCTTTTCAAGGTATCAAAGTTTAAAAACACATGCGAATGACAGAAAAATGAAAAATAGCAGTTAAAGTAGCTGACAATATCCACTGCACCAAAACTGAGGAGTAATTGCACAGAACCTGGGAGAACAAGAGGGACCTTTAAAGCCATGTAGATCCCTTTAGCTCCACTGATCTGATCCATGATATCTCCAACACAAATACAGCCGTGTCTTGGAAAAGTGCTTTGGGATAAATGGCAACTTGGAGATTGTCACTGTAGAACTGTAGGTGCACATCCAAACCCAACCGTCCAAACGAGTGCGGCTAAGACCTGACATGGAAAAGTAATAGACCGTTGGATGAGGAAAGCATTTCCTGAGAGGTGCACTTTGTGGGTACCATAGCTTGAGAAGTACAATGCAGCTACAAACCAGACACATCGGTCCTCATGCTGTAGGGAAAACCCTGTAGAGAAACCCTATGACTTTCTCCTCCCATTTCATAAGTCTTTCAGTATTAATTGTAAAGACTTGTGAATTTAGCACTCTGCAGCTTATGCGGCTGACCACAGGGCAGCAAAGTTAGTACCCCTCCTCTGCCAGGTTAGGAAAGGCTGCAATTCTGCGTGACCACAACTTCATTTCTCTATCTGGCTCTGGATTTCAGATGCGCAAATATCCTGCTAAGAAATATATTTATCTGCCAAAAAACACAGAACTTGAGATGTTAATATCTGATCTACAGGGTCACTGAAAGACAGAAGCGGTGTTTACTGCACCCAAGAAGATTCAGAGATAGTACATCAGGGCACTCTGCTGATCAATATAGCTATTTTAAGATACAACAGCAACAAAAGACAGTTAAAAACGGCTTATTAAACATGATTATATTACAAACTACAATGTTTCCATAGTGGGGAACTCACGATATAAATGGAGAGAGACCCTACCGCACACTGGAGTCCAGGCTCTCTCTGGTTTCTAGCTGTTACTAGAACACAGGAATAGCTGTTACGGTACTCAGCGGCACAGGTCACCATCACTGCTCTGGCACACTAACTTCTTTTGGGAAAAAAGTCATCGTGACTTCTCCAAGAAGCTTACAAGCCAAGAAGTTAGGAAGGTGAGGGACTTTTGAGCGGTAGTGTATTCCAATAATCCATTTGATACACATGCAGTGACCAGGGTGCAGGGATCAAAAAAGGTCTTTAGAAGTGCCTGCATGAAAATCTAGGACAGGTACGAAAGATCCCTGCATTTTGCTCTTCTTTGCAACACTATCTGCAGACACTGCTGGTATACCTCTCTGAAGATCTGGTATAACACACCTATACAAAAAAAGTCCATTTTTGACCTGTGTTCATCTGTAAGTGTATTCTTTTATCACACCAGCATGTCAGCTTTCTCTATGCATTCTTCTGCCAACCACGCCTCTGCGCAAGCGCACAGTAGGAATATACCAAAATATGTTTTACAGTACAACTTTGGGGTTTGTGAGTGGGGCAAACGAGTAGCTTTTTCTGTGAATCACTGAGACAGCTCCACCCGAAAGCGCTATCATGGTAGAACTGATGTGCTAAATCATTTTTTATGAACGTAGGAGCATGTTTTTAGCTAACTATGATGTGAGCAGTGCATTCTACAAAACAAGTTGGGAAACAGAAACTCCCCAGTTTCAATTCCTGTCCGAGTGCTACTGACTCTGGATGATTTACCTCTTTGCTTTAGAATCCCCATGTGTAATCGGAGAATAACAACACTTACCTACTTCACAGCAAGACTCTTGTGAGAACTAATTAATGTTTGTTGCACAACACTTTGAATTTGTAAAATGCCATTTAAGTGATAAGTATTATTGCCATTATCGTCAGTGTTGTCCTGGGTACCACAGATACATAAAGGTGGCTGCTGTAGGATCTACTTAATACATGAAGAACAATGCACAAAATAGTGGGGAAAAGCATCAAATCCTTTTTATTTTCTTAGGAACACCAAGTGTTTAAAAAAAACCCGTGGCTGACAAACATCTGCTTGCCTTACACATTTCTTTGTTAGGGTCTGTACTTTCTGCCACACTCACTCTGACTGGGTTGTGCCTTGTCCCCCAAGTAGCTGCTCCAACTGGTCGTCAATGGGTCCCATTGTGTAACGGCAGTGGAACCCGCCACACCGGGAGCCAGCTGAAACTGAGATGTTGCATATGTGCAGTTTAATAAGTCTTTTTTTTCCTAACTTTGCTTCCTGTGGAACCTCATTTCCCTTTTTAATTTCGTTTTCCCTTTCTAGACAGCAAAGGTAAGGTCATCAGCCAATGATGTAATAAGCTAGTTAGAAATGTGCTGGAAAGTGTACCACATATGATAATAACTATATTTAGTTATAAAATTTCAACATGAATTATATTTCAAAATCTATTTATATAACTCCTTCTGTGGATAAATTACAAACTATTAAAGTATTCATACCAGTTGGGGAAAAAAGTTTTAAATTATGTCTGAAAAGTAAGGATATGATTCTGCACATGAGGAGAGACCCTCACGTTTATTCCCTTCTGAAAGGCAGGGCTTCCTAGAAAACCGTTAGTTATAACCCTGGGACAGATGCCTGTCCAGTTCCGACCTCGCACCCTACCAACTCTGTATGCTCTGAAAAATCTAAACAGCAGCACCAAGGACTGTGGTTCTCTGGTAATTTTTTCCTCATTAACCTGAGGTTCTGAGGAATCAAGTCCAGTCAGGAAGATATTTACATCCAGATCAATGGGAAATGAGACTACCCAACACGGACTGTGTTCTGCACAATATTTTAGTGTCCCAATCCTATTAAGTGCTTTGAGATTTATACCATGAAGATCATGTACCATGCTATAATTTACATTTAAAAGTTGGCTTGCAGCTGCTTACCCTTGGCCTGTTCTTCCATTATATCCAAATTAATAATGTCTATAACCTGTGCTTTCCTATGCTAAAGAAAACAAAAGAATGGTGGTGGGTGGGAAGGAAATAACGACAACAACAAAATCAACACTAAATGACAAAATTTCTGAACTGTTGTAACCTGACTGAAAAAAATCTGGCTTGAGTAACACATCTCTGATATTGCGTGTTAAAAACAAAAGACTGTCAATGTACTTTTCGTATTTTTGACTTCTTAAATATGTTCTTCAGCGAGAGCTCATTATGGGAGCTCACAGTGTGCAAACTACAGAGGGCTCCAGTAAGTTCTTTGTTAAACCTCCAGTGGTACTGCAAAGCACAGATAAAAGTGTAAATAAGTAAATAGATATCAGGGTACAAATTACCAAGATAAACTTAAAACTTGAGAAAACAGCCCTTGTAAATACAAAGTGATGGATATCTTCACCTTAGACACTGTAAACTGAAGGACAAAGTATCATTCCTTAATACAGGTTTAAAATACTCCAATTTAGATTACAGAAGAGGAGAATTATATGCACAAGCAGCAGTGTATATTTTTGCTTTAATCTAATGATGGTGAGGACTTTCAAATTGATAGCCACGAAAGTATCTGTCCCCCAGGCAAACGAGCTGAGCGTAAACCAGGTAACAGCAGCGCAGGCCATGGTACCAGTCTGCAAACGAGTATCAGCCCAAGCAAAATGGATTGCCAAATCCTAAAAGTACAGTTCAGTTTGCACTGCCATTCATTCAACTGCTGACTCTGCTAACGTGGCTGGGAAAAAGGGAGGGGGGCAATAAGTAACATGAAGTATTAGAAAACCTACCACTAAACCCACTTGAAGCAGATATATTTCTGTTGTGGCACCAGGTTGAGACCAAAAGCACATCTCATGTAACACACAAGGGGCATGTGAACATTGAACTGACTCGAAATAGAAGGTATTGCACTGCACAAGTGGGTACAGGTCATCAAGCATCTAACACAGAGAACTGACATCAGTGGGATGCATGTAAACTAGATTGCTACCCCACGAGTTAAATTCAAGTCCCCTACTAACATATGGATTTTTTTTCCCGAGTAATAGACTACACAACGGGACCGAAGGATCCAGAAAGACAAAGCGCATCACAGAATGGAAATTACTGGGCCAAACTACTTAAGACGGGTGCAAAAGGTGTTTCTGCTGCACCTTCTCGCTCTCCTTCAGAAGGAGACAATAAAAACCTGGAGGGGACGAAGAGTTGATGCGTACAAGCCACCAGGAGCTCAAAAAGGTACCAAAGACCAAACAATGAGCAGGAGCAAGAACAAGCACAGAAGAAAGGGACAAGGGTTGCGTTAAACATAGAGCACCCTTAAGAGAAAGTACATCTCATCCCCCTCTAGTATTAAGTGCACCAAAGCCCATCTTTTATTTACTATATACACACACACACACACACACACATCTTTGACCTATATTTTGAGAGCCATTAAGAATCCAGAATAAGGACAAACAAAACTGAGAAGAGGGTTGGGTGGGGTGTTTTTTTTTTTTTTTGGTGGTGTTTTAACTCCTCTTCTCTTTGGTGTTAAATAGCACAGCCTCAAGCCATTCCTTACAGTTGCAAACATGTTCAAATGAGACCTTCAAAGACTGGAGGCTGAACTCTCCAGGGTGGACTCTCTTGTAATCATTAGGCTAAGCAGAAATATAAAATTGCTGTAAACAACAAACTTATAAAAGAGAATGTTAAATATCATGCCACCAAGTCAACAGGAAGCTGAAGCTATCTTATGCACAGGTCATGGTCATGATGCACAGTGTGTTTGCATCAAAATGTAAATTGGTTTCCTTCTGTTTATTCTTCTTCTCTGCTTATTAGTTTGTGTGCCAATGAAAGCTAGTAGGGGGAGAAGCAAAAATAAGACAGCTGTGGTAAGAACAATACTTTCAACTGCCTTTTGCCCTCCTAACAGCGTCAGGAAGACAAGGAAAATAACCATATGCTGCAAGTAGAAAGAGGAGGCGAGAACTCCAAAAGAGAGCACAATCCAGAAACAGCAGATTTTGTATTCAACAATTGCTGTGTTCATTTTTAAAGATAGAGCTTTTTCTCATGATAAATAATCCAAAGATTACAACCCTTTAGCAGGCAATAATAAGGTACGGCATGTCTGCCTACGCATCCTCTCCCCTTAGTAAATCGTCTCCTGCTAGATGAGATGGAGCAACTCAGCAATTCTGCCCCACATATGCAAGACTTGCTGCACATGCCACTGTGCATCTCAGCTGATGACTAATAAAAGAAACAGATCAGTCTTCTCTTTCTTGAGCTAAATGAAAAACTTGATTTTTGTGACCTGTGATTCCAAAACTAATGGTTATATGACCAAAACTATGTAAAAGGCAAAATACTATTGCACTACCACCGAGCGTAGGGCAGCATGACAGGATTAGCTGCAGCCAGCTCTATCATATGTACAATGATGCACATCAGAGAATTTTTTCCCAAAACAGCCAAGGCGCATTAAATTGTAGAAGTTCTCAAAAGAATGCCTACAACCCCAATTAACAGAATACGTTGTATTTTAACTTTTTAATGACTTTAGCCAAGAACACCTTAAACTCTTAAAATTAAAAGTTCAATATGTTCATTTTAAAACAATGACATTAGATTTATGCAATTAGAATTAATAATAAACTATTAATAATGAAATTAGCATTAATAATAAACTCGCCTCTTGCAAAACCACTGCTTTATAAACAGCATATTTACTAAAAGCACGTTCCCGAGAGCCTTGTGTTCCAACACTTTACAATTGTATACCCTGAATAATAAGTTTGGGCGTGAAGAGCTACATTTTGTTGTACCCAAGATCCACGTAGTCACATCATATGAAACGTGTACGCTTCTAATCCAGGGCTGCCTGCCTAAGCGCCCCTGTAATTTATGCTACTGGCATTTCTTCTGCAGATACTGTCTTAGTGAAGGACAGGGACAGCAGAGGGGTCCACATTCAGTAAAATTCAATTCCAAGTACAAAAAGATCTGTATGTGACAACAGGTTGTATTTTGCCTTAACAGGAAAGCCCAAAGATCTGCCTCTGAAAAACGCGACAGCACGACTTCTCAGGTAAATTGCACTTAACATATAAAAAACAAAATAAAACTCTCAATTCATGTACTACTTGGCAGAAACTAACAGCTATAAGGACTTGGATTAATTAAGTTTTCACTACAAGGCTCACTTTTCAGCAAGCTGCCTGCATTGCTCTACTTCTTTGGGTATTCCTTCTCAGCATATTCACTAATATCATTTAATGCTGATATAATTTGCTTGGCAGTGCATCCCACGGTTTTGGCTGAAATAAGTACTTCTAACATTTACAGACCCCTGCCCCAACAACTAATCCAAATGGAAGCAGCTGTTCTCCTGCCTCAGTGTGGAGCTCTTGTTGGCACCTTGACCACAACCACCGTAAGTCTGTGAAGCCTGTAAAAAGGCTCAACTACACGGAAAATACCATAATAGTTGAAACCGATAAGGATCTGATCTGTATCATGACTCTGCGTCATGTAAGCAGTAATTTCTTTGGTTCAGTTTTAAATTTCACTTAATGCATCTATTGATCTGGTATGGTTTAAGAATATGGTTTAAGCTGAATAACTTCTTGGGAAAAGTTACAGCATAGGAGTTTCCCACTCTATTCCGAACACTTCTGATACTGAAGAACCAAACAGCAGAAGCTGAGTTCCTCTTCCTCCCCTGGCACAAACACCATCAGCCTTCAGAAAGGTAAAAGTGATAATCACTACTCGGGGTTTATATTCACACAGCTCCTTTTGGGAGTGAAGTTCCTGGTATTTATTGGAACCTATGATACAAATTCTTAAACTACTGATGGAACAGGCGTTCTGACCTGCCTTTCTGTATTAAGACACCCAGTTACTGAAATATTACAAATTATTAGAAGTTAAAACAAAACCTTTGTAGTACTTGAAGTAACTTCAAAGAATTGTAAACAGTAGAACTCATGAAAGAGAGCAGCACTGCTTCACAGTGCACAGACCTGGCTTGGAGAGGAGCGCGACAGAGGCGACTCAGGAGGGATATTAACAGCTACGCAGCAATCTTAACTGACACTACAGCGACACCGAGACCACAGTTTTGAGTCTGGATTTAGTGTTGTATCATAGGGCAATCATTTTCAAAGGTTTACAAAGATTAGATGCCCACTTCCCATGGACATTCATTTAATGCTGAGCTCTTCAAGGTCCCAACTCAAGCGCAGATCACCTATTGTCAGAGTCACTTGTCGCCACGGCCATCTGACCGTTGGGTCTTAAAATGGTAAATGCAATAAGGTACTTGTACAACTCGAACATCTTAGGTGAAATTTCCCCCAGGGGTCCTTATTTTTTGCTTCCATAGGAGTAGGTTTAGGCCAATTTTGAAAGAAAATCTGCTGTATACTATTAGTCATATTACTCAGCTGTCTCAGGAATGCAACAGAGGACTCGCTTCCCATACAATAAAGTGATGAAGATGGCACACCAAGTATCCACACTGAACGAATCTGCAATTCCTTTCTATTTTCTGATCTCAGTTTCAGCCATAATATATGAACCCCTGTCAATGGAAAGAGGTGGCCCCACAGAAACACGTTCTTAAAGAGAATGGTTAAAATGAAACCTCTGCTTAAGCATTTCACTGGATCACATCCAAATCAAGCCCCAATTCTTTTTGTTTTGACAGTTTTGTAAAGTAAAATAGAAAACACATACAGTAGAAATACAATCAAAGTCCTTGCTACTTGAGTATCTGGAAGTCTTCCCTGTTTATAAATAGTGAAAACGTATGTTTATGTAAAGGGAAACACTGATTTACTAGAACTGATTGCTTCACAGTCTAATTACTTTTCAACTGGCTGTTCCAAATTAAGATGTCATTGATGGCTTTTTGTGATATATTTCATTTTAAGCAAATTTATTCTATAATAGAGCACATCATAATGGAAAGCAGAGTTCCCACTCTTCCGTCCTCTTTGTAGCCTGATATCTTGACAAGTAAATTAAATTTAGCAGTTAAAATGCTTCCATTAGTAATTTTATTAAGTTAATTAAGGAATCTCTCTTTCTGAATTTTAACTATGTTCATTTCAGCACAACCTTGGGGTTTTTTTTTTTTTTTTTTTTTAATTCCATATATTTAGTAACTTCCACATATTTAGTAACCAGGATGGTTTCTGGGACAAACAACTACCCATAGAACATTCTTGAGATTATGACAAACTTAACTAAGGAAAAAACAGAAATATTTTTAAAAATTAAAACCATACTTCATCTCTAAATTCTTTCGCATTACAAAAAAATATGACTCTCCTACTCAAATCTAGGGAGAATGTTTGCCATGAGCAATTCCAAAATCTACAAGCCACAGCAGAAATGACACATCTAGAACACTTATAATAGGTAAAGATGTGTAAAGCAGTACCACTAAAGTGTGAATTAGCTGAACCCTCACCTGTTGCTTAAACCAAATTCGTAATTCCTGGTTCATGAAACCTCTACCTTTTATAAATAGTGCTTTACCTTTCATTTACCTTTTTCATCTTTCAACACAGACAAAGCATGGATATAACCAAGCATTATGTGAACAACTGTTCTCTTTTATATCCCTCCTCCCTGAAATGTGGGGCTATGAGAAATCCCCTGAGATCTTCAATTGCCTCCAAAGCAAAGAAGTCTGGGTAATTTATATCCAAACTAAATTCATATACTGTAAACATGAACTAGTAAAGTGCTTTATTTTTTCAGTCACCACCACTGCAATACGCAAGAAGCCTCTTGCAACTTTTTCTGATAGTAAAAAAATCTAATTTATCTCCTCACCTAAAGGAAAGGGATTTTTCAATAAATAGTCAAACATTTAATTTGCCCCAGGACTAGGGCCAACCTAATGATAATGTCCATTTGACATTCCATGGTCTGCTGAAAAGAAGTGTCTACAAAAAGTAAAATACAATTATTTAAACCCAAACACTAACCACAAGGAAGGCTGACATTCATTGTATATGACAAGGCCACCCAGGGGCATGGCTCAGCACAGGCAGATTAACATGTACAGATGTAATAGTGCTCCCTATCACAGCTAAACATGCATAAGTAAAAGGAAGAAACAACAACCGTGAAGGGTGAATTATTTGCTGTACAAAAGATCAGCTGATACAGGTATGGAAAAGAAATTCTCGAGATGGCAATATTAAAATGGGGAGAAATGCTACAGGACTCCTTGATCCAACCTGATCTTAATAAAGGTCAGGCAACACCTGCAGACAGTCCCTGATGTACTAACAGGCAGAGAAAGCTTGGGAGGAGTATGGTTTATGAGTATAGGGGAGAAAAATCACTTAGATGAAGCGACTGTATACGGGTCACACATTAAGTTAACTACTTGACTGAACTACTAGGACATCTTCCATTCTTTACTACAGGACTTTCCAACCTGTAGCACATGAGCCCTGTGTAGTCCACAAGCGGTTCAATCCTGCTGCCACAGGCTGTGCTTACAAATGTGTTTCTTCTCTTTTCCAAACCTCTGGCTATCGGCAGCAGGGCTGTACTAGTCCCTCACTCCACAGACATGCTACTATTGGCAGCTGCTGAACAAATGCCAGGACTTACCCTTCCTACGCCTCTCTCTGGTAACACACGTACACACGTATCCTGACTCCTAGCCACAAGAACACATCGTTACGGGAACCATTAAATCAGCACAGCACTTGCAATCTTCTGGGTCTATATAGCATCTCTCAAACTTCTCTTCTCCTGCATGTTCCTCACAAGAGCTTTCCAGCACACCGATCATGTGAGAGGCAAGAAAGAAGAATGCTGGGCCAAGGATGAAGTCAAATTGGAAGTTGAAATGACTGCGACACATATTGTCTCTAATTATGTCACAGTTGGGCTGCAGATAAAAATAGTCATAAAATTGACTATTTAAAATCATATTCATATTGTACTGGTGGAGAACTGCCTATCGAGATGTTGATCCTGCTTCACAACGCGGTTCCAAAAGCATTAGGTGCCTTTTGCCAAGTGTTTTGGCTGAAAGATGGGAATGAGGTCAAAATATGGCAGAATTTCTCTACAAACAAGAGCAAACACAGACACTGTGGTTTTTTCATTAGTAATGGTCAGAGGACTTTGGATGAAACTTTTCCCAGAATAAATGATGTTTTGTCATAAAATCTGTACCTTATGATTTTTTTTGCACAAATAGAAAAGCCTCAGACAAATTTGCCATTAAGAAAACAAAGTTCATTGATTTGAATAAAAATTCTTTGTTTCATATTTAGAAATCAAAAGATTTCTGGTTTTCCCCCTGTAATTTAACAGTTGACATACTGCATTTAGAGCAAGATTTCAGTCATGAGATAAAAAACTAACAAAGCCAGAAAACACATGAAGTCTTTAAGTCAGCTTTTCCTGTATGAAAGTAAAATTTAGTATACCTATTATACCATTCTTGATGTATCATTGGCATTTAAAAAAAAAAAAAAACAACTAAAAAATCCCCTACCAACAACTCCAGTGGTGGAAACTCTCCACATTTCACAGGCAAGATAGCTGAGTGCTTCAGTACTCCTGGCACTGCAGATTTCTCATGCACCTAATGTGAATATCTTGCTGCAAGCTGATTCTATTTTGTCTTTCCCTAGGCTCTGGCCATGGAAAGCATATTGTTACCTTCTTCTCTACAATAGAAATATTGAATGAGGAAAAACAAACAAACAAATAAAACCCCCTTTCCATATAATGAAGTTGTGTATTTTTTAAGGGGGAAAGGATGATTATGGCTCAATTTCAAAGGAAAGAAGTGATGAAAAGCAAAAGTTTGTGCAAAGAATGAATTCCGTTGAATTCTTTACCACTCCTCTCCTTTTTTTTTTAAATAAATGTTTCTAATACTTAGACACATATACAAGCTTGCAGAACCAACCAACCAACCTCCCCATCCCCAAGATTTGGCATTAATTAATTACTTTCTGAATCTTAAAATTCTGAGTTGATTTACAAATAACAGCGATCAAGATACGACACACAATTCAGTTCTCAACTGATTTGGCCTGAAGCCTAAACTCTATTTTTAGAGGTAGAAAAATAACAAAACAAACAGGCAAGCATAAATAGTCTCTGCAAAGTGATTTTCAAAAGCACACTGGACCACAACTTTAATCCTTCATTACCCCATTGTTTTAGAAATATTCTGCACCCACATTTTAAACATATGAACAAAGCTTCCAGAATGATGTCATGGGCACAAAAAATTTTCTGGAAAACATAGTAATACCTGAAAAAATATCTAGAACATGCACAGGTCCAATTTCCTTCATTTTTAATCATCTCGGTAGCTTCACTGAGCACCATACCCTTGTAACATGGCACTTTGTTACAAGGTAAGGGATGGTATGAAACAAATTAAAGTCAACTTACCATTAGGCTTGTAAGATCTGTGAGACAGATACTAAACTATGAACAGAGGGGTTCAGATTTTCTTTACGTGGCAAATAGCAACTTGCAAACATTATCTCAAAGAGGAGGAAAAAGAGATGTACAAGCAATTTATAGGATTACATGCCTCAGATTCTTCCATTCATCTTTTCAAGACTTAGCTCCAAAAAATGGTGCCTTGAACTGTGTGTCTCTACTTCCATCTGCAGTCATCCACAAGTGTTATCCATTAACTGATATTAAGAACAACATTCTCTCTCTCTCTCCTAGGAACCCACTCTATCCCTGCATTTGGTCAGCTCAGAAAGTCTGGCAATGTTTAACCCAAACAAATGTAATATCTTTCCTTAAAAGTTCCTGTTAGGTTTGTATTTTCTTTCAATAAATCCAGTGATTAAGGACTATGTGAACAAATAAAACAAATCCTGCTGAAAACAGTCACCATTCTAACTTCTGTTCTTCTCTACTACAAAAGAGGAAGCCATTTGCAAAAGCCACAGAAACATAAAGGTGGAAAGGATCACGAGAGGTCAGAGACTCCATCCCTGGGCTCCAAGACAGGTTCAGGTATATTTGCATGGTTTTTAAACAGGTGTTTTTCCATGCTGTTATTTAACACCTCTAATTGCAAGGTTATACAATTGCTCTCAACAGCCTATTCCCATGTTTGGAAAGTTTACATCTGTACTAAAAAAAAAATATTAAAAAAAAATCAACCTTGTTAATAATCAGTTTAATTCTTGTTCAACTCAATGAATACGGAGAAGAATGACTGTCTCATAACCTTTTATATTTTAAGACTACACAAGTGCCTCTCCCAAACTACTTCCTTGTCAACTAAACACACACAACTGTTTTGACCAAGAGATTTTCTAACATACCGTGCTAAGAAGGTCCACAAGTTTAATTTCTATCTGTACTGTGTCTTCCATGATTCATCTCCGAAGAGTCAAAAAGAAAGCATCGATTTATCCTCAGTTTGCAGTTTCAAAACTTGCAACAACTTAGGACTTAGTCAGCTCCCCTCTCCTCCTCTCCATGCTCACACTATGGCAATTTTCTCCCTTTCATAGATTCAATCAGCTATAATCTTTAAAGCAGGACTTCCCTACTCAGTCTTACAGGACCTCTGTAACACATGGCATTGCCTCGTCTGAAAAGCACCATTTAGCAATTTACACAAAAATGAAGAGAGATGAGCTTAGGTAAGAGTTCATTTTTCTGAGACTCAATCCGGACACACAATTGCAATGCTTGCTGGACAAGGATAAAAGCTGAAAAATATACACCCTTTCTTTTGCAGCGATAGAGGATATGCTTAACCCTACAGAGCTGAATCACTCAACATGCCACCATGCCTCAGAATTCATATTTTGAGTACTCCAGCACTTCGCAGTCCGAATGCTATAACACATACACAACTTCTCATAATGTGGAAAACCAAAAAAAATATCCTTAGTTGATTGTTGAAATACAGAACTCCTTTTCTCCTTACCATTAAGCTATCTTTTAATGTCTTATCAATACAAAAGCATGCTTGTACTTATATTTGTTTCCTTCATTAAAAATATACATCTTCAACTCAATGGCTTTTACTGATGTGTACTGAATTCACAAAGAAAAAAAAACCTCATGTAAAACCAGCATGTATCTTTCAACAATATGCACCATACACTGTAACAAATAAACAATCTTTTAAAACTTCCATATCAGATATAAACTTACCATTAGAAGAAAGCCCCTGTATTCTCCATGCACATTGTTCCACTGGTGTTAGACAAAGGACTTTCCCTGCTCATAGGTAGTCACTCAAGACCAGCTCAAACCAACTGAACAAAATCTGAAAATCAAATCTAGCCTTCCATAATTTGATTTGTAGAAAACTGAGGAACAAAGCTTTACAGAATGATTTTAAATAAATCATAATTAATTACATGTGCAAATGCATCAACTAAATTTGGATGCGCAATTAAATAACTAAGCACAGTTTGCAAAGGCTGAAAATTGCAACTGCATGCTGAAATAGCCAGCCCTACCCCAGGCATGCCCAGGTGTTTTTGTTTGCTCTGAGTCAGGCATTGATTGCTCTCTAAAGAAGGAGCACCTGTTGAAAGCACCTGAATCAACCTGCATTCCAAATTGAACGCCTGGTTTTGGCTGGGTTTTTTTCTAGTGGGTCAGATACAACCGTTTTTTTTTAAAGTGTATCCAAGAAGATCTTTCTAGAGTATCAACCTGGAACAAAATCAGTCTTAATGCAGTAACTGCAGATATAGAACATACATTCAATTAAAAACATCTGACACAATTAGAAATAACTGCTTCTCTCCCAAACTCTCTCTCATGAATACCAACATCCTGTTTAACTTCACTGCAAACCCACCCTAAACAAAAAAGCACAGTGATTTAGCTAGTGAGCATTCGTGGAAGTTGGCAGAACACCAAATTAATTCTGATCTCATTTACCCTATGTTAAACAGAAATATTGCATGAGCTGTCAACTTTCTTTCTTAAAGATCTTCCATTCTATTTCAATTTTATCCTGCCAGCAAGTACAAACATCCCATTGAGATATTTGGTGATGTTATCTCATGACATCAAATAAATACACTTCTGGGTCAGAAGGGACCATTAACTTTATCTAATTTGATTCCAGACCGTATTTTCCCCATCACTGGGGCCAGGTTTTCACCCATTTCTCATCTGCTTTGCTGGATTGTTCCTGCTTTACATAATATTCTTGAAATTTTCCCCATCAAAACCAACAAAAAAGTGCTGCTAAATAACTTAGAAAACTTGTTCGCACAGATCTAACCTTTCAAAATCTAACACACCAACTTCTTTTAAAGAAAAGTCTAACCCTCCTATTACTACGTCCTATTCCAAGTTTGAAAGAGCATCCCTATCCGAGAACATGCAAGCTGACACCCAGGGATGCCTTTGGGGTCAGAGGGGGAGGATTTTTTTCTTTTCTGGTTTTCCACTGTTATTCTTGCACTATAGTAAAGGCCTCCTGTCAAACAGAGCCTGTAAATCCAACAGTCATATAAATAATAACTTAGAAACTAAATACCTTATCTGAATTACATTTGCATTGATTATTTAGAATACCCTGAGTTATGGTAAGCAGAGGAGAACACACAAACAAAGATATGGGGTGTAAGAGAAGGACAGTACTTCATACGTTTACTGTAATGCATGTCTGGACAGAAATAGCTGAGACATTTTCTGTTCCAAGGAGCTTGCAATCTAAACAGCTGCTGATCTCTAACAAACCTGTTACTTGCATGTTTACAACTCCCATTCAAGCTGTGCTGTTCACTGGCATTTACCTGACAGGCTGGGCATTGCACTCCTATATATAAATTGCAATTATAAACTTATTACACCTGTACTTTAAGCACCTTTCCAGGCGTGCATATGGTCAGACAGCAGCTGACAGTTTCATAATTCTCCAAGAACTCTCGAGGCTGGTGCAATACAGGGCTAAAACCCATTTCACAAAAAGTGGCAGTTTTGGCCCTTCGGAATTCAAGGGGGATGAGTCCGAGGCAGCTGTAAACACAATTATACCAGAGGTGGACAGGCTGTGACTACAGCCCACGATGGTTCTCTCTGGAAGGCGTACGGGCGGTGGAATTATAGTTCTAATGAAATTGTCAATAGTAATCCTGTTACTGGGAGCTTGAAAACCCTGTTTAATGAACTAGACAGTAACAAAGAAAATAAAAATACTTTAAAAGCTACAGTATGAGAAAATGATAATTGGTCCAGATTTCATGTCCATGATGAAATGCACAGGGACGGCATTACCGCCAAGCAGTATTATGACCTATCAGGGGACTGCAGTTTTGTCAGACCTCCTGTAATTATCAGTTGGAAACGGGGGCTTGCTTTACTTGCACAAATTCTTTGTCATGCGGCGCATAAAATGGTCAAAAATGTAGTCATGTCTGCATGGAAAAGTTTGCAAGGTTTTAAGTAATTTGATGCTGAAAGGAACACATGTTATCAACCGGCAAGAAGGGATGAATTTCACGCCCCACCATGATTTCTAACGCCCTTGATCCCCGTTCAGAGCAGACCCAGACAAACCATGTGTAGTAGTTCCACAGCAGCAGAACCTTTGCACAGGTACTGCTTTTTGGGTTTGGGGGATTTTTATTTTTTTTTAAAGAAACTATATTTTCTTCAAATTTATACGACTAAGGTGCTGCTGCATGCTTCATACAGAACGTATATGAAAATGTGAACAGCGCACAAGTTTTTGCAAGTAATTTGTTTTTATAGGAAAGGAAGGCAATGCAGCAGTACAGAGCTTCACCAGTTGCCTGTATCATACTGAGACCAGCTAGAGCAGAATCCCAGACACAGCAGAAATAGGAAGATAATTTCCTTAGGCTACTGTTGTGAAATTTAGTAAATGAGACTTTCCCCCCTCTAAATGAGACAAAAGATTCGATTTGTCCACCCCAGTGGATAAGGGGAAAAATCAAGATGGATAGTTTCACCTGTAAACCTTTAATAACAATACCTCCTTCTGGCAGATCCCAGAACACTTCCAAAGCGCTTTTAAAATATGGGGAAAGTGAGATGAGAAAGGACTTGCCTTTCTCACAGCCTGTTAGCAGGACAGCAGCAGAACCAGTGTCCTGAACCCCAGACAAGTGCTCCATTCGTGAGATTACATTCACTCCTCTTCAGTAACAGTTTTGGGGCCCGGAGTGCCTGACTGGCGACTGACTGGGGACCACCCTGATCTGCAGGGCTGTACATGCCTCTGCTGCAACCCTGCAAAGACTCCCAGCTAACCCAAGAGGAAAACCAGAAACCCATTCCAGATAAAGGAAGATTTTTCAGAAAGATAGTCTATTGGTTACAGGTCCTTTTAGGCCTTTTGATAGACACATAAAGTGATCAGGACTCGATAGAGGGTCGTATTTGAGCAACAGAGCTGATGGATGCAAGTTACATCTGAATAGATAACTGAACAATTGTCTCCCCGGTGACAACTTCATATATAATTTTTGTTTCAGCCCAAATGCCCAACGCTTACTTGTAGGCTAGCTACAGATTACATGCAGCATTATTAATAGAAACACGCATTGAGGAACAGGGGTTAGCAAATTGGATGCAATTCCCTTTCATTGCATGCAAAGTAAGAATTAGAAAATGAGAAATGTCATCATTTTCTATAGGTACCTTCTGACTAAATACACAGTTTAAACACCAGGATGAAGATCTGTAATTCTCGTGAAGATGGCTATTTGCTGTTGATAACTCCTGATATAAAAGGGACAGAGACATCACCATCCTCAGCAGAGGACAATGCTAGTTACATTCTTTTCATGGAGAAGAAAGCAACTACAGCAACATGGGCCTCCGCTACACTAATTTCATCTGACATCGCCTTAGTCCTCTTCCCTCAGGCAGTTTTGTCCCCATTTTAAACTTTCCTCCAACACAAACACTGATTTAAAGCCAAAATCCGGCCTGTGTTGCACAAGGTGCTACTTTCCAATCAAGAGACTTTTCTGAGTGTAAAGGGAGGAATGGCTTGATGCATCCACAGCAGCACTAGGTCTAAAAGTCTAAAGTGAAGCATTGTCATTTGCAGAGGAAATCCAGTTATACAAAGTTTTTTGATCGTTCATTATTCAGCGCAACATATTAATCAATGTAAATATGATCAGTGCAGTCTGGGAAAGTGCTGTCAGGCTGTTAAAGGTGACATTGAAGCGACGTACTTCCTGGCTGAAGATGCACCAAATCAACCACTAAGAGGTAGTAATGAAAGTAGCAGGGAAAGTCATGAGCAGCTAAAAATGTCACAGATTTTTAAGGACATTTCCAAGGGTCAGGACAAAGACTCTGACATTGAAGAATGTGGCTGCTATTACTGGCTTCATCATCACTAAGAATTCAAAGTAAGATATCCTCCTGTCACCAATAACATGGTCCTATTCCTGAAAATGATTCAAAAAACTCATCGGACATTTCCACCTCCTCCTGAGATGGAAAAATGCCACTAAGAATATGCCAATACAAAAGAAAAAAAAAAAAACAACAAAAAAAGCAGAAATAGAGACATTTACGGGGATTTATCAGGAAACCAAATTCTGACATGTCTATCCATAGTAACACCTGCCCACACATCAATATAAAAAATTCCATATTTAGTAGCCACATCAGCACTAGATTTTATGAAAAGAACAGATACGGTGTCCTTAGATTCGCCCACATTTCCTATGACTTCATTTAAAGCAAGAATATATTATTTACAGTTACATTATTCAATTTGGTTTCTAGTAAACCTATTATTACGGAAGAAATATTGTGCCTAGAAAAAACATAATGCTATAGTACAACCCAGTTGTCATGCTGTTGTTGAATCAAAGCAAGCTCAGTTACAGGAGGACTCAATCACCTGCACATGAAGATGAGGACTGTGAAGAAAAAAGATGAAAAAAGTACTTGTCTTTGATGGACAGAGACTAGTTACAGGGAGTGACTTCTGGGTCCTCAGGAGAAACTGACTGAAGGTATTGTTAGAGAATATTTAGGTCAGAGTGAAAGATCTGTTTCTCATATAGCAGGCACTGCAGATGGTGGAAGAAAGCTGCAATATGTCAGACTTCACAAACTGCTCAAACTCGGGTGATGAAAATTATGGCAGAGGACATGACTGAATAGATGTTCACAGCTCTGTACTCAGCCCAGTTGTCTTAGACGTGCCACCAGACGCTCATGGCTAGCATCACTCTCAAGTCAAGGTCATTTAGCACTAGCCTTATTAATCTCTAGGATCTGAAAAAGAAAATGGGCCCAGCAGCTATTGCAGCAATGGCCAGATACACTGTCTAGACCACACAGCTCAATGAAAGATAACATGTTTGGTCAGGAACAAGTGAGTTTGGACAAGAACTCCGCACTTTTCATATTCTTATTTACACTATGATGAAATCCATTCCACATACACATGGGTGGTTATGATTTTAAAGAAATACTAGCTATGTTTTCACAAATTATCTGTTGGGCAACTCCACTGACCACACACAGAGCTGCCAGTCCTCTGCTTTGGTACCCTGTCTTCATGCACCTGAGATGCACCACTCTCATTTTTGCTGCCCAGAATAGTTACCTAGCTCTTTCATTGTTGCTCACTCTGCTCAACAGATCATTATTCCAAATCCCTCTGTTTCTTCTCGTGACAGACAATTTGTACTCAAGCATTCATGTGAAGATTTGTATTGAGGATATACAGAAACAAAACATGAATGCAGTTTATGATCTTGTGATTAAAGATCTTGTTACAGACATCCACATCGATGTAGCTGAAAATGCAGTCTATAGTTTCAACCCGAACATGACTGTTAATTCAAGTGAAACCATTTTCTGTGCTTAGAACTTTCATTCCTTCAAATGTATAAAATAAGGAAATACCAAACACAATAAAACTTCCATTGTGCACTCACTCCAGAAACCCGAAGATTGTCTTGTCTCAGGGTACCAGATAAAGAACAAATTTCATAAAAGATTGTTGATATAATATATAACAAATATGATGAAGGAGGTGTCTGCATAGAATTAACAGATTTGGGAGAAAGCTTTGTGTAGAGAGAAATGACTTTTAATACTCTTATAAAAAATGTTATACACAGACACAAAGAAACTTGTTGAAAGACTGTGGATATCGGTTTAATGCAGTGCTATCACCTTCTACCCTGTGTGATTTTGTGAGTATTTTAAACAGCCAGGTGTGAATCCAGCAGAAGGTTTGATGGTTTATTTTTGCTTATTTATTTTACTGCAGGAGGAGGAATTATTGGTCTAATTAATGAAATTGAAATAGCTACATCACAAAGAAGATGAGAGTTAAAGATCAAAGTGTGACTGAACCTTGAAAAGCCACTTGGGAGCAGATTTACATGCAAGATCTGAATCAGCCAGATTCAGATAGCCTAGGCTTGCTCTCAGTCCTTATGCTATTTTTCCCTCCTGATTGACTTTCTGTCTTGAGATATACCTAAACAATAGGAAATGCTATGCACTGGGGCTCAGGAGAAAGGTAGCCTCCCGGGGCCTATTGTGATTTTCAAAAATACCTAACTTACTCTGAAATCAACAGTAATTAGGTGCTCATTCATTTCTTTAACACCTAACATGCAACTATCTGCATTTGCAGATACCAAAATACCCTTAAAACGAAATCCTTGATCTAGCTCTGAATTTACTTAACCACTTACGTGACACAAAAGTACTTCTGGGGGAAAAAAGCAGTAGAACTGCAGATAGGGCAAGCTGGGAATATGATGTGGACATAGCTGGAGTTTGTTATCTGGACTTGGACTAGGTTGTGAGAAATCTGCATGGAAACACGGTCGTCTTTGCTCTCATCCTTCCTTTCTTCAAAGTCATCATCTGCAACGGAAAGCCCTGCAACCTTTTTCAAACCACTGGAAAAGAGGAAAAGGAAAATCCAGGCAAAAGCCTCATCTTCCCCATGCAGTGATGTTTGGTCAGAGCATTCTTTGGGTGCGTATCACCCACACTCCCTCAGTGTGGAGCTTCTCTGGGACTTGATGCTGGGCTAATACAGGCCCTTGCTGGTCCCCATGCAAAACTAATGAGCAAGCACAACTGAGCTGTGCTTCTCAGTCCTACAGTCCAGAATAAAACTACCTGTGAAAATGCATGGGAAAGGGAAGGCTAAAGGACACAGAAATGTAATGACTATGAAAAGACAGAGGTAAGAACTCAGCTGGGGAAAGGATGGTGACTACACACGAGAGTGACATGTGAAACAAATGTAAATCCTGTGAGAGAGGAGGACAGGTTACTATTTTAGAAAGGCTGCTCTGTCTCTGCTACTTCTTGATTCTCTGGGACCAGGTACACAAAGAAGTGACAGTATTTCCTCCCTGTTTCATTCCTGATACTATCGACAGACTTTCTTCTCTTTGCCTTCCATCACTTTTCTTTCCATACCTATTTCATGATTTCCACCAGCCTGAACCCACAAATATTATAAAAAAAATAATCCTTGCAGGCGTGACATCAACATGCCCATGAGAAAATATCTGCAAAAGCAGGCATGAGAGTTTCAAAGTGCACAAAACAAAGCACTCCACATTAAAGCAGAAATCCTGGCGGAAACTTAGTTTATCCTTTACGTGCTCCTTTCAGTGAACACGGCGACTGTGTACCAGTTGTGGAAGGGCAACTCATCCTCACAGTTCAGGCTCAGGTTGCTATCCAAAGAGAGAAGACAGTCATGGTTCTGACAGGAACTGAAGGGCATCACCATGGCACATGAGTCGATGCAGTTCCTGTGGAGTTCTCCCACTCAAAGCCCTGTAGTAACCAGAGTCCAGGGGTGTCCAAAGCTGGTGCTTGGACGAACTTCTTGCAAGCTGGGTCTCCAAACCCACTGTTGATTCTCTGCCAAGCTCTTAACATTGGCTCAGGATGACTTGCCGTAACAGTACTCTGGTCAGGCCGTTGCTGGGATGACTCCTGATTCACACATACATATATAAAATCTACGTTCTGGTTTCCATTACATCCACTCCAATATCAATAGGTATTGGCCACCGTTTACTTCATCACTTGATCTAGCACTCTGTACCTTCTCCTGCTACCTACCTTGAGTGTTGTGAGACCCCTTAATATGATACTTTGAAATCTGCTGATATGAAATACTATGTAAATGCAAATTATTACACTAATACTAGGTTTTAAAAGAGTTGTACTCTAAGAGCTCTAGTCTTACTGAATCCCAACATTCATTAAAAGCACTTTTACAGAAAATAGACGAAATTGTTCGTGAAGTATTCTTGTGTTAAAGTTCACAGGCTCAAAATCTAAGTGGCTGGGATGATAATATATCCTCTTAATCTAATATGTATTTACAAAATCTGTGCAAATCTCTATAAACTCTGAGTTGTTTTCCCAAAGAAAAAAAAGACTTAGCTCCTTTTTGTCTGTACTAAATATTCAATGCCAATAGGCCAGCATGCATGAGTAACCCTGTAATAATAAACCAGAATGCCCACATGAGAGGTGGAAAGGAAAGAAAACAGATTTTAGGTTTAAGTTTCTAAGAATTTTTTGTAAGGAAAACTAAAAAAAAACCCACTCCATTTCCCCATAAATGATCTCCAAAGTTTCTCTTCAGGTTTACAGCCAAGCTACTCTATGACATTTTCCACTGTCCACTGGTACTGTTTCCTAGCGAGAAAACTGCCCTGTTAAAATGCTTCAGTTCCCCTCCAAACATCAAGCAGAAGGGAAACTCCCCTTGCAAGAATCCCTCTCTCCGCAAGATGCTCAGCCCCAGCTCATACAGGGCTGCAAGTCTGAATCAGAAGTAAATCTCAGAGTTCCAGAATGAAAGGCCAAGGAATGTTATCTGTGATTACAAAGGCTTTGCAGCAGTTCCTTCTGAGCATTTTGCAAAATCCGTATGAATCATGAATGCTGGAGTTTCCTCCATGCGTTCTCTGCTAGAAACTACCCAGTTTCATGGCAAAACATAGCACAAAGAGAGTTGCAGTTCCAGGTTTCCTGAAGTGGGCTCCCTACTTGCTTGGAGAGTTCATGACCTTCTCCCAGCATTCTGGTTTGGGTCCCCAGTGAAAGCTGTCAGCCTTGGCTTGGACTTGTTAATGAGTGTGTACAGCATTGTAGTTCATAACAAAAATCAGCAGTGACCAGTGAAGTGTAAAAGGAAAAAAGAGAAGGGAAACTGAAAGAGAAAATGTTTGTGTTTCCTAACCGTGGCATTTTTAAATGCTATGATAAGGAACTCGGTTCATTTTCTCAGTCCCTAGTACGGTAAACATCCTCCCTTTTCTGAGTAAGTGCAGGGCCTGAGCTTTTTACCAACACTTTCTGCTCACTTTAAAACTTAACTTCAACAATATAAACATTGGTGCCTATGTGCAAGGTTGAAATGAATAACATAGCTATTTTGTTTAAACAGACCACGCTGAATCTTTAAACCTTTTTAGGTGGCATGACCAGTGGGTTCAGGAATGCAGTCTGTTTGGACAGTATAAGACCTTTGTTGTTGTTGGGGAAACTCTGGCTTGATGCCTCTATCCATCTAAATAACTGAAATAAAAGTGCATTGAAATTAGAAACACATGCGGTCTCCAGACTTGTATTTTCACTGCGCAGGATAAATAGGAACTTTTCATCTCTCTCCGAACTATTCAGGCGTACAGTGCCATGTGTCTCATTAGCCAACCGATAGGTTCCCCTGAACCTTCCAAGGAAAGGGAAATGGGGTTCCTGCCTCCAATAAAAACACTGTATTTTCAAATACTAGCCAAGAACATTCATTCTTTATGTACCTCTCCTTTCCTAAGTACCACCAGTCCAGAAGGCCACCAAAATGTGTCAGTTTTAGTGGTGTTCCCTGAAAAGGAAGGGCCTATTGATGCATTTTAGCACATAGTTGTTGCGCAGCCAGGCATAGACTTATTGCAAATTATATTTTATACTTCTTGTTCTATCAAATGAAAATGAAATTGAGAAGGAATATAATCCTGTATGTGAAATAAATTACTGGGATAAAAAAGGAGCCTGATTCACTTTATAAGCTATTAATAACTGGCTTTTGCAAATATCATTAGTAGGTAAACTCCTATTATAATGCTTTTTGCAGTCTTATAAATCACAATGTAAATGTATTAAGATAAACCTTGAATTCCAAGTCTTTTGAAACATTTGAAAACATAAATATGGGCTGCCCCAAGAGAATGAAGAGTTCAGTATCTCTGTTGTTCTCGAATGCCTTATTAACATGCTTTTTGCATCACTTACGGATCTGCAAGAAGCAGAGTGTTTGGAGCAAAGGCCCACAATGCGAGTCTTTTCAGGATGGGCACATCTCTGAACTGAACAGTGATCTCCCATCACACAGCGGCAATGCCTTCTTCACAAGACAGGATATATAATCAATCTTTCAGCTACGTTGAAGGGGACAAAGAGAGCATGTTGGAAAGAAAAGGTTTCCTTTACCCTCTCCACTTAGCCTTTTGTAACTTTACACAAGTCTTTGCATTACACATGTCTTTAGCAAGGCTACAAACTATCATTTGCTTAGCTTTCCCACATCAGAATGAAGCTTCTTCCCCTAAAAGCTGCAGGAGCTGTGCTTTAACTCTACCCTTGGATTCAGAAGTTTGTACAGAAATTGAGCAGAAAAAGTAGAGTTATCATAGTGGTCCAGTATTACTCTGTTAATGGATATTAACATCTTCCAGTTACATTTAAACACATTTATTTTCTGGCCATAAGTGTACATAGAAATATTGATATGACTTTTTATGATACTTCAAGAAACAGCTATCCTATTCTGATAACAAATATATAAATGCTTGGATGTGGGTGACAAGATATTCTTGGGTGACAAGATATTCTGAATGTCACATACAGAAAAGTCAAACTTTTCTTTAAAACCTGTGAAATACTCAGTGATTTCATGTGGAGATGCAGTACAAAGAAAGAAAATCAACGCTAATTTATTCTGCTTTTCTTGGTTTTCATTAGATACCTGTTTTTCAGGACAACGTCCCTACACGTTTTTCAAATCTCATGTTCACTACAAAATCCTTGGGAAAATTAATGCAACTATAGTATCACCATGAAAATGACCATTGTACAGAAATACTTCTCAATTCCTATGTTCATGAAAATATTTACAAATTTTTGAATGTCTGATTATTTTTATAATCCTACAGTTATTTCGTATTTTCCCCATATTAAGAATCTCAAAAACATTTTCAAGATCTGAAGTGCCGTATTTCATGTCAACAAGTGGCTAATGGGGTTTCATCACTGAAGCCGATCTTTATGCCAGATTCTGATTCCTCTTAAAAATATTCCAGATTCAGGAACACATGTACCAATGACAACTGAAATAGATGACATTTTTCAAAACATACAGAGAGGAGAATCAGGTCAACTTTGCTTCTGGCAGCAATCTGGAAGTTCTATAAGAACCAGAGCCCTCCTGAGACCTCACGACATAAGCTATGCAAGAACATCCTCTGCTGAAGTTTTTCAACAAGTCTACCTACAAACCATCACTTGTCTCTGAGCATGAAATGCAGATGCCAAGGAAAAGCAAAGTAACAGAAAGTGTCTGAAGCTCAAAAAAGTTTTAAAGATTCATGTTTTGAAGATCCCTCTCTGTTTTACAAATCCCAGTGAATTCTGCTGGTCTAGTAACCAGTGCAGAACCAAAGTCTTCCAATATCCAAATTCAGGACTGATGTTCACTTTCTCTATGGACTTGGAGACGACAACCAAGGCTAAATTGAGTCATGACATAACATATATAACTGTATGGCTTCCACACCAACTGCGTATCAGGCTTTCTTATTTATTATGGTACATTATATTATATTGTATGATATGCACAGACACTTCACTCTCTAAAACAAAAGGCACCAGTGCTGTTTAACATCTTTGTTGGCAACATGGACAGTGGCATCGAGCGCACCCTCAGCAAGTTTGCCCGTGACACTGAGCTGTGTGGTGCAGTCGACACGCTGGAGGGAACAGATGTGCCATCCAGAGGGACCTGGACAGGCTCAAGAAGTGGGCCTGTGCAAACCTTCTGACGTTCAACAAGGCCAAATGCAAGGTCCTGCACATGGGTCAGGGCAATCCCAAGCACAAATACAGGCTGGGTGACCAGTGGATTGAGAGCAGTCCCAAGGAGAAGGACTTGGGGGTATTAGTGGATGCAAAACTGACTATGAGCCAGCAATGTGCGCACAGAGCCCAGAAGCCAACCATATCCTGGGCTGCATCAAGAGAAGTGTGACCAGCAGGTAGAGGGAGGAGATTCTCCCCCTCTACTTAGCTCTCATGAGACCCCACCTGCAGTGCTGTGTCCAGCTCTGGGGCTCCCAGAGTAAAAAGTACATGGACCTGCTTGAGTGGGTCCAGAGGAAGCCACGAAGATGATCAGGGGGCTGGAGCACCTCCCCTGCGAGGACAGGCTGAGAGAGTTGGGGTTGTTCAGCCCAGAGAAGGCTCCACAGAGACCTTAGAGCAGCCCCCCAGTACTTAAAGGGGCTACAGAGAAGCTCTATGATTATCCCAATATTAAAACTAGGCAACTGAGGCAACTGAGCTGACTAGCAGCACTCTGACAGTTTTCTTCAGAAGAATTACTTAAATAAGAATTAAACAGCTAAACCCATGTTTCCTGTGTGCAGGTCTGTCTTTCAGCAGAGCATCCTTCCTCCCTCCTTGACTTTACAAGAGGTCCTGTCTTCCTCCAAAACTCAGGCTCCAATTCTTAATTTTCCTAAATGTAAATGTAAATTGGAAGTATAAATATTATGTTCAAAAGCACCAAAACAATGGTGATGAGGGACAAAGAGACATGTTCAGTCATTCACTCAAAAGCTGTGAGAATAACGCTGAATACGATTTGTATGGGAAAAATGGTACCTAACATCAAAAGTTATTTCAAACAAAATGTCTGATTCATTCACAGGGAGAGGCAACGATCTTGTATATTCAAGCACATCAGGCAGAGTGAATTATAATACATAAATACTATTGTATTTTAAGATAAAAGAATGGAGTCCCCATAACATACTAGAAAATTAGCATTTGAGTTCTGAAGACGGGAGTAAGCTGAATACATTTCAGGGGAAAAAAACACCTGGCTTCACCAACTTTTAAATAGCTCCCTCTCATTTAGCTACATGTAAATGACAACTAGATTTTTTAACACAATGCAGCTGTCCTCCCTACACCTCTAGCTTCTTTTTTAAGGTATTGTTGTTCGTTTGTTCCAAAACACACAGGACAAGAAGACGAAGGAATCCTGTGTATTTATTACTGGTGCAGATAAGATTTACATCTGACATCCCAGAATAATGACACCTACACTAGCAACTAAGATATTCTTGTTTCAAAACTGAGCAACTTTTAAAAACCCCTTTTAAGCTTTGCAGCCACAGAAGACTCTTAATAATTGATTACAATTGATTTTAACCTTGTCCTAACCTGGGCAAAATGGCAAAGCCAATCATCTTTGTCCAGATGGGATATGAGAAAAGAGCCCCCAATACACATCTTTAAAAGCTCCAGACATGAGCAGAAGATAAAATATTTAGTCTGCAGAAGCCTTGACCTCCCAATTCTAGCCAGTTTTGAACTTGAATTGATTTCCGACAAGGCATCTGGGAGATGATTACAACAAAATGCACTAAAGCTGGGCAGCCTTTATTTTAACATCCCAGCAGCTTAACCTGTTAATAACAGCAATTGTTTTAGATACAATACCAATTTCTGTAACAGACACTAGAAATGGACAACAGCAACACAGTAACAGTGGCAATGTACAGTATTAGAGCACAGCCATTCACAATCCTCTCGTTAAGGTTGTGTCAGCACTTCCATTACAAACCCCTGTTTTCAGGGGTTTAAAACTCAGCTGCGAAAATACCAGCCAGGGCTGAGACACTGCAGATGAGCAGTCTCATCTTGGGCAAAATACCCACTGAAGCCAAAGAGAGTTTTCCCTGAGTAAGGGTAAGCACAACCAGAACTTGGTCATCAGTCAAAGAATTTATTATGAAATAAGAGATGAAAATAGTAGAGCTACGTATTTCTTAAAGACTAGCTATGACTTTACTCAAAGGATGAAAAAGGTTTTGCAAGTAACCATGTTCCAAACAAGGATATCCCAGAGATACTTCCACTTCTGCATAACCCTGAAGATATTCTAATACCTTGGAAGAAAAAGCCAGATTTGTGGATTACTTATGGATAGAGACTTGCTCACCTTATTTATACAAGCAAGTCGATGGAATTTATTTCACAAATGAATGAAATAGGATATGGCATTATGTTGCCATAATGTGAACACCAGGCACCATCAATACAAAAATCACACTTGTATTTTAAAAAAAAAAAAAAAAAGACTTAGCATTATGTAATTTCTCTCCTGTTTTTTCTTATTTCCATTGCATAGCCAGTATGTCCTATTGCAAATCTTTTATGTACTAATAGACTTGTTTATCCTAAACTCACAGCAAACTCTGAAGCAAAGAATACAATTTACAGACTATATTTTCACATACCGTAAAGGAAGGTATCGCTGTCTGCCCATGGAACACAAACCAGAAATATTTATAAACTTACAAAAATGAAATTATGAAACCAGAAATCAAATTGGCAGAAATTCTAGGCAGATAGAATGGCCTATACCGACTCTTGTTTCTTCCCATACCATTTGCCTGGTATCAGGTAGTCAGCACCTTCAAATCATGTAGTTTTCTTTAGTACTTTACTATTTAGGTTTTATATTAATAGAGTATTAAGGAAAAAATAACATTTACAAAGATGCTCTTGTTTGAAGAATCTGCAAGGCAAATGTCGGCGACGTCAGTACTGTGTATATCCTGTGAGAGTCCAGAAGACAAACCAAAATGTACTATATTATAAACACTGTCTAATCCAATCAAAATTAATACAGTGGTGGCAAAAATGGTTGTTTAGTTGGGTGGGTGTTTTTTCAATAGTAATTACTGTTGAAATATTCATTATTTTAATTTGCAGATATTTCTTTAAGCATAGATATTTTAGGCTCAGATATTGTATTCCATGCAGTGGATTAATTCCTGAGCATGTTTTTTGACTTCCCCCCTTTTCCATTAGGGTTTGAGGATAAACAAGTGTGTAAATGAAAAACAATTCTGCATTTATTACTAAAACAATATTGAAATTTTCACAAGTAACCCTTAAACAATTACAGCTGTTGGTACCATATTTTCACCATGGAAACTTTTGTTTTACTTAACAATTGAAATTACAATCAGATGTGCTCATCCCTTGTTGAAGTAATGAACAATGGTACATCTGAGAGAGAAATTCAAAGTGCATCATTTATCTTATCCTATTTTCAATTAGGCCGAATAAAGTGTAAGATGGTTCCAAACTACACCACAGTAACAGGGTAAGTAAATTTATTACCACTAGAGTGCTAATCTTAGCAGATGGTAAAAAAATATTTTTAGCATGAAATATGCTAAAGCAATAAATCTAAACAAGGTAGATGTTATCAACTAATATCTCCCTAGTGTGAGGTAAAACTCCTGCATGACAACTCAGCATTCTTATAAACTCTGGGTGAATGCTGTAAGATATAAGTCTCTCTATAGGATGAAAAATAACAGAAATTAGTAGAAAAAGCATTCAACGTGCAGTTTAATATAGCACGCCTAGTAGAGGAAAGAGAGGTGCAGAATTCTGCTTAGCAAGATTTTTTTCCCATAGACAACTCATTTTTTTCTTACAGGAAATTTTTCATTAACTCTGGGAAAAATATAAACCCACTAATTCTCTCCCACTCTGAAAAGAACAATACCTAGTTTTTTAAACAGAAAATGAAAAGACAAACATTAAAATAATCTTAAGGAGAAAATAAGTGAACCTTGCGGGAAAAAGGATACAAAGAGAGCCCTTCACTTGCCAATCTATAAGCATAACAAAAAATATAGTAACAAGCAACAGTAGAATGAAAAATTGTTTCCATTGTTATCAACAGCATATTACAAAACACTTGAAATTCAGAACTTAAGAGTCCTGTACCTTTGCAGCAATGAAGACACTAAAATGCACAGAGTAAAAAATGCTCAGGAAACTCTGGAGACTTTTCTTTAAGATAGCCATGCTGTTAGGCAACATATTATAATCAAACTAGTTCATTAAATGATTAAAAAAATAAAATTAGTAAGCATTTGCCACAGGTAACAATGCCTTTACTTCTTTAGAACTCACACTGCTGCTCACCTTTGTGATGGATCGTGAAAATAAATGATAGGTTCCAAATTATGAATAAATAGAAAAAGCAGTCCTTTTTGAGGACAAGAAAGCAGGATTTTGGCCAAAGCCTTTGCCTGAAACCATGAATAACAGCATCAACCTTCTGTTTGAAAAGGGGAAAACAAAGCCAAATAAAACTTGAGACTGATTTTAGAAAGTATATATTTGTATGTGCACTTTGATTTTCTTAAAAGTATAACTTCCCAAGCAAATGAAATAAGGAGTTACTGTCAGATCTCAAATGGACTCGTGAGTCTCTGGGTAGTGAATGGGCACTCTTAGGGAAATAAAGGGAGTACTGGGAGGAAATAAACTCAAAAGATCCTATACTCCAGTGCTTCACTAAATCCATCACTGGTGGTGTTGAATTGTGCCAGCAGACAGAATATGATGGAAAATGGTGGGAAGGAGTTTCAATTATAACAGATAATAAAATATCAAAGTACAATACCCTCATGTGCCCCTTTCCATTTGATCACACAATACCAAGTGACAGGGCAGCCAAACAGCAGGTGATAATGCTGCTAAGTACAAATTAATATCTATGAGGAAAAACAATGGTGTGAAACCACTGCAGAGTCTGTGGAAAACACCATCTCAATGCTCAATGTCCACCACAGAACAAGACTGAAAATATCATCATGACGCTATATAAACCCATCGTGCACCCACATCTTGAACATCACCTGCAAGCTACAGTCATCCCACATCAGGAGAGTATAAAAGAAACAGAAAAGATAAAAGGAGGATGACCAGAATAATCAGGAAATGACGGCTCACTGTTTCTCCTCATAGAAGAACAGAGGTGTGCATGGAAATAACCAGGCAGGAGAGAAGAACAAGCGCTGGCCCCTGTGTGCGCTCTCCCCTGTGTGTGTGACCGGGCTGTGGGACCCCTCCCTGCAGGATGCAGATGAGGCCAGAACTTTAAATGGGCTCAGAGAGGGATTAGACAAACCCACAACCTTCATGTCAGGAAACCTTTAACATTGATCGCTAGAAATTGGAGGAAATACCTGGGACACATTACACTGCACTTGCTCTGCTTTTTTTTTTTACTCTTTAACTAAGCATCTTTACTAGCCAGGGGCAGACCACCAGTGTGACCAACCTTTGGGCTATGCCAGTACAGCTGTCCCTATGCTCCTTCCCTTTACAGGTGGCAGACTGAACAGTTACTGCAGCCACTTCCAGGACAGCAGAAAATAAAAAAACAGTGTGGAAAGACGTTTAATAGAGTGAAGTTTCCAGACTAATGATTGCAGTATGGGGCAAAAAGGGACATATGCTTGCCCAAAGCTATATTCATACCTAATAATGCTAAGTGATAAAGAACATGTGAAATATACTGCGTACATTAACAAAAGCACCTCAGCAATTAACTGCTCACCTCTTACGGCAGGACTGGCCTCCCCCATATCCTTTTATTTGTCTTCTTCTCACACTAAAAATATCTTTAAAAATACATTACCAGTTTTCATTCATTTACATAGCTTAAAAAAAGGAATTTGTTCCCCTTATGATTCATGCAATTTTTTTTTTTTTTGCTTTATTCCACCTTTTCCAAGCATCAGGTAAAAAGTATTTAAAAAATAAAATAACTGATCATAAACTACCAAGCAGGACATGTGTGGCTCCCAAGTATCTCATCAGATTCAGCTAGCTAGGTAATGAAGTGGAACTGATGACCAACTTATTGGCCACAATTAGACCAAAGAACAACAGGAATGAAAGAACCTCATACATGGAAAACAGGATAAAATTTATATATTGCAGGCTAGAGAATTAGCCAGAACTATTCCACTCCCAAATCTTCCCAAGGGAAGACTGTCCAAATTGAAATTAGTATAATATATTACCTGAAACATTTTTGTAATCTTCATTTTCAAATCACTTGGCTGCTTGGCTCAACTTTTTCTTTTAAAATACAGTAGACCAGATGTAAAAATGGGGAATGTACGTATATTTGTCTCACAAAAGCTAAAAAGCTCAGTTCTGTACTGTAGTTTTTACTCAACAGCAGAGACTGTCAAAAGGAGACCTACCTGAGCGAAGGGTACAAGATGATGCCCACAGAATTTAAATAACTTCCTTATCTAATAAAATATAAAAACTTATAATAAAATTGTGGCTATAAAAATCATAGAATTAATCTACATTGTGTCTTTACAGTTGTGCTTCAATAATAGAAGTAAAATAGATTAAGGTTTTAAAAGCAGTAATTTTGTTGCTCTAAGATTCAGGTCTTGCATTTTTATGCCTCGATTAAGAATTTCCTTAATTTGTTCAGTTCAGGTATGCCCTAGTCTCACAGGCTGACCATACAAAGACAGAATTCAGAGGTTTATCCTCAGAAACTTTTTACAAACCTTACAGACTAAACATGAGTCCACAAAGTTTAGGTCAGGATTCAAACTTTGTCAACGATTGAGGCTGAGATGGCATATGCTAGAGAGGGCTCCCTGTCTACCATGCAGGCACAGGAGAGCATTTTTCCACGCTGAAGGATTCTTAGATCAAGAGTCTTGGTTGTGCCAGCATCAAGTCCATCAGTTCGACTTGTGCAGAATCAAGATTTTAGATGCATTATGCCCAGAAGAAACCTCCTAGGAGGCTTCAAGTGGGGGGACTCAAAAAAAAAAAAAAAAAAAAGAAAAGATTATGCACAATTAGGGAGCAGAAGAAAATCACAGACCTAATTTAAGCTGGGGTTACCTTTGCATCAGAAACCATGAAGAAGGTGTACTGAGACCTGAGTGATGGATGAGATGTGAAGGGGAAATACAGACACAGCAGAGTTGTGAGAAAAGCGATCCGCCAAAGCTGCCTCTGCGGGCGCGAGCTGCCCGGTGTGACAGCAGGGCCTCTGTGGCAGCAGTTATGATCGGAAAGGCTGTTGTCTGTGCCCCAAACAAAACTGCTCAAAGACTGGACCCTGTTCTCCAAGTGACACAGACTACCTATAGATTGTAACGTTATCGCTAGGTGAGTGTTCTTCAAAGCCCGCCGTGTTAGTTCAAACCTTTGTATTTTATAGTGCATGTACCTGATGTGGCTGAGCAGAAACGACACCGGGGAAATGGGTGTAGTCCAGCAGCATTCTGGACACATAGAACAGTAAGTAAAGTAACAGCAAAAACAAACAGCTTAGAAAAGCAAAGCAAGGCGCCTCTATATAATTCCTGCAAAGGATTTATAACCTATAAAAACATGGATCATAAACCCATTGGCAAATAGATACAAGCTATTTCAGAAAGCTGCTTAGTTTACATGTCAGAACTTGGAATTCTGAATGAATGCAGCGTGGCAAAGAGATCGACTCCCACTACTCAGGACATACAATACTGAGGCTTGTGAATGTACTGGCTTTTCTTCTCAGAGACTTGATTTTTGATCCTTTTCAGTGCTTGGATTCATGTTCAAGGACAGGGCACTCAAGTAATCTTATGAATGCACTTTGTGCTAAATGTCCGGATGAAAGATTTTCATAAAAAAAGAAGCTTACAGCATCTGGCCACTCTGCTTCCATTCAGCACAGTACTGAAGGACTTAAATGGAGATATATACTGAGGGGTCACCACCCAAAGTGTAATATGCATGGCAGGGAAGCTTTCAATCACCTGTCATATGGAGTCAAGTTGCTATAAATCTTAGGAACAAGATGGTTTTTTCTTCACTATGTTTTTATGAGAAACAGGTTACTGATAATAACTGGTCTGACACTTCGACCTACTTCCTAGTGAATTTTGCATTAGTATTTTACTATACATACACTGTGGGGATAAAATTTTACTCTCAGAACTGCATGACGGGTCTGAGCTTCAGTATGCTTTTCTGCTTAGATGCAGAGATCTTACACTGCTGCCAATGTGAGCTCAACAGCTGTGTGTTAGTACAGTACCAGCAATGAGACCCGCCTATGGAACAAGGGCTGTGATTCTAAATTGTCCACAGCGTACTCAACTTCTGGCAAGTCCACGTGGCTCGACGTTTTACTTCATTTCTTGTATATTTTTTCTTATTGCAGAAACCCTTGTAATTCAAGCTTGCTAAGGCAGAACACAGTCAAGACAGAACATGATGACTATCACAGATTTCTACAGTCACTAGATGCAGATGATAAGCAAACAGAAACAATACTGTCATTTTACAGGCGGTCACTTGATAGGGTTGGTTTTCTCTAGTTCAGAGGAAGGAGTCAGCTGCATTTTTCAGCTCTAAATCCAGACATTAGGAGATGCTCAGGAGTTCAGAAGCATGCCTGTTTGTTGGGGCACAACCATGTAGCCCAGAGATGCAATTCCCATTCAGTGAGATCAACAGACAACCCATATGTGAAAAAAGCACATAAATGGACACGATACTAGAGATTCGTCTTGCTAGCAAGAGGTCCTCAGTGCAAATCAGTGGAAAGTTTTATGCAGGGAGAACAGCCGTGTTGTGTCTTTCTTTAAGTTTGGGGGATTTAAAGCATGAACTACAGGGAAACAGCAAATCACAAGAAAACACAAGCATGGCTGTTCTAATGTAATTGTGAAAATTACTTCACCTTTTTCAGAGTAGAAAATGTTGAGGGAAGCCATGTCATCACTACTACTTGTGTTATTTAACCAATCTATTCTTTCTCATAAAGAACCACGAGAAATAAAAAAACATTGATCTTTATTTATTGACTTCCTAGTGAGTATAGTTAAAGTTGACACAAATCAATCACAATAAAGTTAAAAGGATAATATAGCATAATATGACCCAAGATTGCACTGCAAGCTTAATTACTGAAACTCAAAGTGTTAGCGTACGTAGAGCCATGAAGAGAAATGCCCAGTTACTAGTATTCAGATGCACACCGTAAGAAGACAAGAGATTCAGAAAGAGCTGCAACAGCATGTTTCTAGAGAGGTTCCTACACAGAAAAGAGGTCTGCCCTGTAGGATTTTATGGAGGACTTTCAGTCCTTTCACTAATATTTAAAGATTTTACCAGTTTGGGATATTTTTAATTTTTTTTACATCTGAGTATTTGGCATTAGAGCACTAAGTAGTGCAGCAGGTGTTCAGTCAAGACTTTAGCAACAAAGAAAAAAAAGCGCAGAATCATCACATCACACGGCTTAAAAAAGAGTCAGTCCAGTATATTAAAACATCATGGCCAGAACACCCTTTTCTCCCTCAAACAAGATGATACATCTGCACACACTCAGCTGGACGCGTATCTCAAAAAGAACAGTTCTCCTAACTGTGAGCAGTGTAGGATTTACCCTTTCATTGTGTCACGGCACTTTGTAATTTCAAAAACTATATACTCAGTCTTTTGCTTTTCTGTTGTACAAGGTGATTTAGACAGAACAAAGGACTTCTTTTAAAAGGTCATCTCCACCCCTCTGCCCTATCCCACAGTTTATACACTCCTAGTGATCTAAGTGCAAAAGGATAGGGATATTCTTGGTGCTTATAAACATTTTTAAATGTTTTCTTTGCCAAAGCAGCTAGAAAATACAGAAAGGTGAGGGGAAATAGGTCTCTTTCTAAGAGAATAAATGGCTCTTTGATTTTCTTTTCTCTTGCATTCATTGCCATTAATTCAAAACTTTCCAGGAATTCTGCAGGCAGTAAAATGGGCCAAAATATTCTTTGCTGTCAAAAGTAAATCTGTTTATATTTTTGCTCATGAGGCACGCTTTCAAAGTGGTTGGCAAACGGCAAATATACATGCCAATAAAGATCACTTCTGCCTATGCTGTTTAAACATGGAAAACAAGAGGAAACAAGAAGGAAGGGAAGGGAAGGGAAGGGAAGGGAAGGGAAGGGAAGGGAAGGGAAGGGAAGGGAAGGGAAGGGAAGGGAAGGGAAGGGAAGGGAAGGGAAGGGAAGGGAAGGGAAGGGAAGGGAAGGGAAGGGAAGGGAAGGGAAGGGAAGGGAAGGGAAGGGAAGGGAAGGGAAGGGAAGGGAAGGGAAGGGAAGGGAAGGGAAGGGAAGGGAAGGGAAGGGAAGGGAAGGGAAGGGAAGGGAAGGGAAGGGAAGGGAAGGGAAGGGAAGGGAAGGGAAGGGAAGGGAAGGGAAGGGAAGGGAAGGGAAGGGAAGGGAAGGGAAGGGAAGGGAAGGGAAGGGAAGGGAAGGGAAGGGAAGGGAAGGGATTGACGTGGGATGTAGTGGAGGTTTGTAAAACTATGAGTGGCATGAAGGCAGCATCAAAGCATGAAGGAAACAGCTGCTTTCTTCCCCTTTAAAAAAGATCCAGGAGACATCAAATGAAATTTGCAACTGTTTGATCACAAAAAACCCAAAAGGAGATGGTTCATGCAGTGCGTAAATAAGGTGCAGAAGTCCTCACTGAAGAACTTTACAAATGCTGATGTTTAAATGGTCAGAAAAGCAACTGGAGAAATTAATGGAAGAAAAGCATATCCATGGCTACTAATAGAGCCACCAACTTCACTCTTCTAAAACAGAACTAACTTCAGTTCTACAGGTTCCCAAAGCACGTTTCTGGAGGCTGGGAGGTTACTTTGGGGAAGGTCCATGATACGCTTGCTCCACACTATCTTTGCTCCCTAGACATGTGCTACTGGTGACCACTGGAAACAGGGCCCTGAGGTAGATGGACCCCCAGTAAAGCTGTTCCTATAAATACATTCACATTTCAGAGTGGTTTTAGGACAGATAAGACTTTTTTTTTTTTTCAGACCTGGAAGAAAATGACCAAACCCAAAGAATCCAGTCTTATAAAGCCCATTTTGCCTGCCTGGATGGCTGGTGGCCATGATCTTAATCCTTCCCCAGGCGTAAAACAAACGGTGCACACTAGTGTAACAGCACCACAGTGCTGCAGACCTGGAGATGAGATGGGAAGAGGAGACATTAGCTCTTCTCCCTTCCCTGCTAAGTGCCACTGTATTCAAACCACTAAGGAGAGACTTCTGTGTAGTCAGGGATACAGGTGAGCAGTATTTCTTCCAGCATAATCCCTTCTCAGGTTATTTGTTGGGTTTATTTCCCCTGCCCCTAGGCTCCTCGGGGTGGAAACGAAGGGGGCGATAGGGCTTCAAGTTGATTCATGTAATTCGGAACAAGGACACATTTGGGGAAGGTGGAGGGAAATTATGTTGTGCGATTTCTTTTCAGCATTGTCTCCCCTGTTGCCTGGTGATGATGGCACCCTCCAGGGCACTCAATATCAACACTTTCAGAGGACTAAACTGACTCAAACATTGGAACAGAAATGAAAATAAAGGCAACCTTGCCTAAATCTCCAAACATAAAATTATATTAATTGGTTAATGTCATCAAAAACTAATTATCATAGCTATAATTTTCCTAGCCAGCCCTTTTTTTTTCGCCTTACTGATAAATAATAATTATCTATTGGCTACAATAATGTGATAGTCACAAAAGCACAATCCATTAAGATTTAATTGTAATGTCTACAAGTAAAAGTTTATGCTTTTAGAGTCCACCATTAGGATTTGCAGTGTTAGGACTGAGCTTTGTAAATGTCTCCTCAAATGTTTAGGGTGAGGTAGCTTGCCAGTTGGCGAGATTATACTCCTGGTAGTTCTGATATATTACTGCAATGGCTTAAGGACACAAATGAGACAAGGTTTGTGGGTGTAGATTCCACCACCAAGGGCAGCTGGAACAAGAAACAACCTTTCCGGCACACAAGACAAGGGTGCCCAAAGACTTTTCACGTGCAATTTGTCCCAAGTAGCGGGCAGTAAACAGAGCTGTCCCAGGAGCAAAAAATGACTTGGATCCAGAATCACAAACTGGTATGTCCCTTCTCTGGGAAAAAGAACCTACCCAAGCACCCTAAACAAGCAGAGATCAGCTCTCCTTTTAATGCCAGCTCAGCTGCGCAGAGCAAAGGCTGTGCCCACTCTTCCCATCACCTGGCTGGCTGCAGCGGGAAGCAGCAGCAGCGTCCTTTGGGATGATGCTCTCTGTTTTCCACTTGCACCTGTAACACAGACTTGTGCAAATGCCTTTCATGCCTCGTGCACTGGTGCGGGGCAGCTGCCAGAACTGTGGTCTGAATACAGTAGATCAAGAACTAGACTCTTTTGCTACGTACATATACAGAGTAGAGTATTTAACTCTCATTCACAATCACTTACCTTTGGAAATACCACAATGAGTAATGCTGGGGGTGTCTTTAGTTTTCCTACTGATCAAAACCAACCATTGCCTAAGATAAACTGAAACTTTAGCTTTTTTGCCATAACGCAAACGGACCTTTAAAATATAAATAGCACTTACAATTAGCTCAAACTTCAGCAGCCAGTGGTGACATTAAAGAAATGCTTGGCAAGAAGAAACGCTGAGTCATATAAAACTGACAAAATAATATGGGCAGTTATCACCAAAATGCATTATTTATCACTGAAACCCATTGACGCCTGTGCTTACACAGGAACCCTCCTGTGATATTGAAGGCCAAAGTATCTTCTCTCCCTAACAACAGTGTTGTATCTTTGGCAACTCTAGCAGGAACTCAGAAAATCAATAGCACTTCATGAGCAAGGTCTCGGTCTTCTTCTTTTACGAGGATTCTGTCAATGCAAGTGGCCATTACTGTACTTTAAAGGCATGATATAAAATTGCTTCAACAAGATATAAGACACACGGTTTGAAAGAACCTGGTGAGAGTATTTTAGTCAAAGTTAAATAGTTTCATCACGTAATTACTTCTATTGGCACATCTCCAGCTGGATACACTCATGCAGGGTATGCGCTTTCTATGATGGGGTGGGGAAATTGTAAGGGAGGTCTGTCGATTTGATTCAGGTTGATCTAAACAAGGTCAAACTGCTAAAATGGAGCCACAACCAAGCATCCAATACTATTGACACTAACACAGTAACAACAAAGTTGCTGTCTTTTTTTTTTTTTTTTCTCTTTCTTTTTTTTAGCTAAGTGGTCTGAAAGTAGTTTTAGTTTTATAGCTGAAAAATATGTCATCCTGATTTGCAGATGGGTAATTCATTTTCTAAGGACTGTTTAGAATTTATTCAGGGGGAAAAGGAAGCTGTGCTGGCTCCTATAACTGATTCACATTATATGACAAAATTTAACTTTTGTATTTTATGGGATTTTATGAATTCCACTAAAACCATTAGCTGGTTGTCTCTTTGTGATTAAATTTAACCACTTATGCAATACTTTAAACTGATGACAGTCTCGCCTGTATTTATGTTTTCTTTTGTTTAAAATGCACGTATCTCACAAAACTACCACAATGCAGGGAAAAGAAAAAGACACGCTGATTCTCTGTGAATGAGAGAGAGCCCCTATGAGAACCAAAAAAATCACCTAAAAATAGAAGGGTTAAAATACTTTCTGCATGGAACGGGCCACCCACAGCAGAGAATAGATTTAACATTATTTCTTTTCCTGAGAAGACTTTTAAAGTGCTAAACAGCTTGATTCCCTGACTCAGTACCACTCCCAGGTTTGCCTCCACTGTAGGCATGCCAGCTCACTCCTTGGTTCTTTTTTTAATTGTACTCCCTTCAGTCAAAACCTTCCACATTTGGGGTACAGTTCAGCGTAGGACCACTGCCATTAGACAGATCAGGTGAATCAAGACTTGTTTGGCCTGGTTAAGCCTAAGGAGTCCTCAGAGCTATCTCAATAGGCTTTGCAGCATCATTTCACATGGCCTCATTTTATGCCCCAAAACATGTAAGAGCTATCCTCAGGGTCAGGCTATAAAAATGCCGCTTTAGTGGGTTGAAAACACATTATTTCACACTGTTTTAACTGAGAATACTGGCTACACCCATGCCGTAGAGCCACAGAGGGTCAGATGTTATGTCATGTGGCCGTGAACAGTCTGCAGGAAAAACCCATGATCAGTGGGGACATAAGTCACTTTGCACCATTTGGTCTGGGAATCAGAGAACAGTCCTTGATCCTAAGTGAACTGAAACGATTGATATGTTGTACCTACGGAACAAAACCTCTACTTGTATACACACGGGCAGATAATGCAGGCATACTATGTAGGGATGAGTTTCCCATCTTAAATTGCATTTATGAAGCTACTTTGATGACTGCACTTGTCCTCTAATCTAGTTCAGCTGGCTTTTTTTCCAACTTCACACAAATGAACTGCTTCAAACAGTTTCTTGCTTTTTTTATTCTGTAATTAGCTGGTCTGAGGTTTAAGACAAGAAATATTTAGTCCTGGAACAATGACAGAAGTAAAAATGAATACTGTGTCACCCAGCAAAGCCAGACATAGGGTTTCTGACCTCCATAAAAACCCTTTCCCTCTATTTCCAGTGAGACACTCTCATATATATCTCTGCAAGCTATGTCAAGGTCTCTTAGAAATTTTTCTAATACATTCATTATAAGTTCTGTATCTCTGAGGCTAGTCAGTTCCTTTGGACTGAGGAGTTAAAGGTTCAGCAATATGATAAACAGTATTGATAACACTTTTAAAAATAGTTTTTCTGTCTGAAATATTCCCCCTAAAACGTTAACTGCTTCAGTATGATATATTTAACAAACCACTGCATTTCTTCTGGAGGCTGTGATTTTCCAAACTTCACGCTAACAAGCCTCTTGCAGCAACACCATGGAGCCCTGCACCACAGCTGAGGGACAGTAATATCCACAATTACATTAACTAAGACTTCCATAATCAGAATTCATGCTAAATATCATATCACAAATTGCACAGATGATGATGTGTTCTTGGAGCCTACCAATTTATAAAGTGGTAAATTATAGGCATTTGACATGTGACCTCTTCTTAGAGGCTCCCACAACATTTATTTTTTTTAAGGCATTTACTGAAACATTTTTGTTTTCATGGTTCCTGTTAATTTACGTCTATAAGGCCTCTGGGTTTCTTCTCCTTGATTTCTGTAAGACTATCCCCTCTATCAAAAGGCATTTCAGCTGCTAGTATGGATCAAGATTATCAGCATGTGAGCTCTGTCTTGTTGCGCTGCCACAGTGAGAGAGGAAAGTGCAAAGAAAATGCTCATTCACATAACAAAAAAACAACAAAGGGAAAGCTGAGGATCAGTCCGTCCCATGTCTACATCCTGGCCTGAGAGAGAAAGAGAGAGGAGAGGTGCTGTAATAACTCTGTGGAGCTGCCTTCTTCCTGAAGGACAGGTTGTACAGCCTGGCTGATGGTGATTAATGAATGTACTTGCTGCCAGCTATGCACAAGGATCATCTAAACAGTATACTATATAGTGGATTTGGCTCATTAAAAAAAAAAAAAAAAAAAAATTACAAAATCCAGGTATCTATTCCATTTCCCATTCATTTCAGGTGTTATTAACCTGTGTGCTTTGTCCCCCCCTACTTTTCATTTAACAACCCCTTAAACTTCTGAATCCTTGGGTGGGAATGTGAGATCATACCTGAACATCTAAGTGCTGTTTTCCAGGCACTACAAGAGCATAACATGTTAAATAACTAGCCATTAATGTCAAAAAATCAAGCTTTACCATACATTTTTGGCATTAATTTTATAAGTGCTATAAAACAAGCTTTTTACTGGGTAGTTTTGGTATATAATTTCTTCCACAAGAAGAACAGTTTCTGTATAGTTAACACATGTGGCAGGGTAAGGAAGCATAAAAACAACATCACTGTAAAATTCATACTAAATGATGGAAATAATAACTGGAATATGTGTAATTTGAGTAGCAGCCTGAAACAACAGGCAGAGAGTCGAGCAGTGCAAAGGAAAGTGGTCAGACCCTGAGACCTAAGCAAAAAAAGAGGAGATGCACATTTTTTGTCATTTTTTCAGTCAAAAGTACACTTGCCGTGAAGAAGAGAAGTACTTGAAGGAATTCATATGGGACTAATCAAGGAAATTTATGGATGTTGAGATACAAGGTCTGCAGCATCTCTTCGAAAGGGGGTGAGCTAACTTGTGGAGGAGGTGTGAGTGAGTGTGTGTGCTCAGGTAAGAGGGCTGCTTGCAGAGGGAGGCGATGTACATCTGTGCATCTTAGAGTGGGATCGAGCCCTGTAATTTTCAAAGTAGAACAGCACAATGTTATTTAGCACAGGTGTCTCTGTAATTGTGGTACTGAGAGAAATCAGTGCTCAGTGGCCCACAGCTTCACCCTTCCACCAGTATAATGTGACAAGTAGTCTGCAATACGGGAAAAAGAAAAGTAGAAATCTGTACAATCCACAGCACAAAAAGCATTTTTAGCTACCCACTGACTCTCCTGTGTGACAAATATTTATTCAAGTGGTGCAGTTTCTGTTCAAAACCAAGTTTCCTCAATCGGGAAAACAGATAATAAATTTAACACCTCTACAATTTCATACCCGTGTAGCAGAAGCCATCTTAAAATGTTTCTGTTTCTTTCAGAAGTAATTATGTTCCCCACATAGAAAGGTATATGTCAGACCAACATAATCTTTCAGGCTTTTTCATTCCAACCACTGTAGTTTTAGAAACAATGAAATTCCTTTCTGAGGACAAATGACATGAATAAGTCAAACAGTAATTTTAAGAAGCAGTGTGAACATCAGCAGTTTGAGGCAAGACCACCGTATTCCAGTTCTACCCTTGGACAAAAATATGTGAACCCACAAAAAGCTACAAAACTCCAGACCGAGGGAGAGTAAAAAACTTTATGTTCAAGGGAAGTAATACTTCTGCCATAAATCCACAGGTAGAAATCTCACAAGAAGAGGAAAATTTGTTTACTCTTCCCCTGCAGGATTTTCTTTTCTCTTCCCACCCGTTATATAGCTACTTGAGAAAGTCAAAATAAAATATTTTAAAGGATTAAAAAAGAAGTTAATTTGCTCTTTAGGACATCAACTTGTTCACGTACACGTTAATAAGTTCTGATTGATTGACTGATGCTACAGTAAACTAAACATGAAATAAGAAACAATCAGGTCCAATATCCACCCGAATTGATTAGTTTATCATCTGGTATCTGAGTATTGACTAACACCCAACAGTACCCCAGGCTGCGTTACGTAGAGCAGCACCAGCAGGACGAGGGAGGTGATCCCTCCCCACTGGTGAGACACAGCGGGGTGCTGGGCCCAGTTTTGGGCTCCCTGGTGCAAGAAAGCTATGGACATACTGGAGCAAATCCAATGAAGGGCCACGGAGATGACGAGAGGACTAGAGCATCTCTCGTATGAGGAGAGGCTGAGGGAGCTGGGACTGTATAGCCTGCAGAAAAGAAGGGTCAGGGGGAATCTCATCAGTATGTACAAATACCTGATGGGAGAGAGTAAAGAAGATGGAGCCAGGCTCTTCTCAGGGGTGCCCAGTGACAGGACAAGAGGAAATTGAAATACAGGAAATTCTGTTTGAACATAAGAAAAAACTTTTTTACTGTTAAGATGATTGTACACTGGACCAGGTTGCCCAGAGAGGTTGGTTGTGGAGTCTTCATCCTTGGAGATACTCAAAACCCAACTGGACGGTGCCCTGAGCAACCTGCTCCAGGTGACCCAGCTCTGAGCAGAGGGTTGGTCTAGACCATATCCAGAGGTGTCTTCTCACCTCAATAGAAGGAGACCATCCTGAAAATGTGTCATTTAGACCCACTCAGACCTGGCCTCTCTCTTATGGCAAACAGTTTTTATTGCTCATCACTCAAAGAAACCATGCCTTGCATCTGATAATCTGAACACATCTGTACAGCTGTAGCATGTGTGCACACTATTGTGGCCTTGGAAATTTGTGGAAGGTACTTGGTCTCTGAGGCAACTATGTGCCAGTCCACTACACCTGTCTAGATAAAATCAGAACGAATTAGAACCGTACCCTGGAAAGTCCCTCTGGGAGCTTCTGTCAAACTCTGGGAAGACAGGACAGAAACCTGTAGGTGCTACCTACTTTCAGCAAGAGTCCCCAGGTGAGGAGGAGCCCAGAGGTTGCATGAAGGATTTGGGCTTATCACTACCTGGCCTTTCTGAAATGAGGATGGGCAGAAACATCAAAGCAGTCACCCCAAAAGCTAAAAAAAAAAAAAAAAGCTGTTTCTTGAAAATTTAGAAACAGTTAAAAATTCAAAACCAAATGACAGTTTTAAGCTTTCATATTAGTTCTGGTTCTAACTATGGTTGTTAAGGCTACATTCAAATATTACTGCCCTTAAACCCATGTCAAATATATGGTTGGAAATACAACCAAATTGCCACCTTCATAAAGTGCACCTTCAGCTAGAAAAACACTCAAACAAGAGACTATAAATACCAGCAGGGAGCATCCTCTGGGTTTAAAGACAAGAGGAGACACACACATACAAACACCTTTAATGCCAAACACACAAAAAGGAATGCTCAAAAACCTCAGTAGCTTTTAAATGTACAGAAAACGAGAAGGAAAAGCCTAAAGTGAACCTGTTTTGTTTGAAAACATGTGGTATTTTACAATACAGGCAAACATAGAGTTTATTGTGCATTAAAACAGCACAGTGTTTTAAAAGGTTTGTGTTGCATTTTTTTCTAAAAAAAAAAAAAAGGTAACATATTTGCGCTGTATGTTCTCATCCTCTCAGATTTCTGAATAATTCTCCTCTAACAGCAATTGGACCCTGCTATGCAGATCAATTAAGAAACAACACTATCATTATAAAACCCCACACAGAAGAGCAACGTGGGGTTTTGCAGCAAGAATATAATTGTGCCAGCCTCGAAGATGCATAAAAGGCAACCGTAGGGAAGCTGACCATGCATTTCTTGTTAAAGACAACAAAATTATCCCAAATTCTCTTAAAATTAAGAACCAAACATTCAGTTTAAAATATCAAATGAGAATTAATAAGACACTTTTTCAAAATCAATAATTCAGAATTTTTCAATAAGTTTCCTATTAGCATTCCCCCATCCCCCTAAATACCATTATTTTTTCCCAGCTGTATAAATAGTCTGAGAGAGTATGGCCTGAATGAATGCACCGTTCAGAAAACAACATAATTACAGCCATTTCCAGCAAACTGGGTGCCAAAAAAGTTACAAATTAATTGAAGGTTAGCACTGAAAATTAAATCCTAGTCAGCTTGAAGTCATTTTTTAGGCTAGTTTATATAAAATTAAATAGGAAGTTCAGTCTTCCAGTGTTCCATCAGCTTAGTGGATAGATTTTTAAGGTTCAGCTGAACAAGTGGTTTGTACTGTTCTGTCATGTGAAAAAAATGACATTTCTCCCTGTGGGCTTTTCTTGTTCTCAGTCTGCTTCCGAGGTTCTCCAAAAGGAGAGACTAACAAAACTTCTGGGTTCTTTCCCAGTCCTCCTGGCTACAGACTCTCTCCAGAAGAGAGAAAAACCTATTCAGGTTGACCTAGTCATTAAGTTTACACCTTCAATCTCACAACCACATGCCTCTTTTTGGCCCTTTTTGTTGCTCTGTTAGCTCTTTTATATGTATCTCCAAAACATACTGGCTAAGAATTTTTACTCTAGGACACACAGTTTTAGGTAGTTTAGATTTTTCACGGAGTCCAAACACCAAAAAAAATAACAAGAAGAAAAGGTACAACATGCCAGCATCAAGAAGCTCTATTAAGTGACCACGCTTAAGTTGGACAGCCCAGTAATAACATCAATGATGTTCAGAAAACCTCTTCCATCCTTCCAACTTGGACGCAGTTACGGAGCTGTTAGTCTTCTTGTTTCTTTGATCATCCCTTTGTGGAAGCACAGTATCTGGAGATGAAGAATCGGGTGGATTTTCATGCTGTAGGCATACATCAGAGATGGGCTGACATTTTAGATTTTAAATCAATTCCCAGAGTTACCCGGAAACATATTCTTACTTTACATGAAATCCCAAAAGCTGTTTCCATCTTTGCTTGAAAGCACTGCCCACATGTGTCTTGGTTTTGTACACCATCCGTGTTAGGCAAAACATTCAAACAGGATCTCAGCAATTAAACTTGCATTTCAGTGTTTTGCCTGAAAGGGATACAAACATGCCCGTGTTGAGCAGTAAAATCCAGGAGGCTTTCCAACATACAGAAATTAAGCTTTTGGTCCAAGGAGGATGATCCTCTGGTTAGCTCCCTTCTTCTCTCCTGAATCAAAGTACCTCCCCGAGGAGACTTCTTCTGCTAGTTAGATTCTCCACTCCCTTTGGGAATCTGCTAAGCCCTCCTCATCCTAAATGAATTTCAACTTTCATCTCCCAACTCCCAGGAAACTGCTGTAACCATCAAGCTGAGAAGGGACAACCTCTATCATTCCTCCTATTCGGCAACTAGGTTAACAGAAAAGTAAAAAAGCCCCTGAAAGAAAAGTTAGCTAAAGGGACCAAAAAGACAGTTACTGAGTGGTTAAGGCATTCCCATGAGAAAGAAGAGGCCAGGGTCTGGGTGTCTACTTCACGGGCTTTTTATTCTTGTCTATCAACTGTCTAATATTAAAGGCATAACAGCAGAGAGCAGAGAATCCCTCTCCTTCCTTGCTCCCACCTCGGTGCCCAAACCACTGCACAACACAGTCGTGTCCTACTTTAACACCCAGCTGGCACTGCTAAAGTTACCAACGTGAGGTTACAACGATAAGAATCTCATCATCAAAACTGACAAGGAAGGCAAAAAAAGAAATTTCATATTTGTTTCCTGAGTGAGTGACTATGACTCCAATATTCAATTGAAATATTTTTGTTGAGCATAATTAGCCTTCTGGGCATTTAAAAAAATAATTGGGGAAGCTTTAGGTCAAAAGGCTGTTGCACAGAAAGCCTGAATTTTGAAAACATTCCTGGCAAGTATTTTCTGACATATTCTCAGCCTCTTCATTCTCTGTTTTTGTTGTTCTTTTTTTATCCATGAAGGGTATAGAAAGGGCATCTAAAACTTTAGTCAATAGATCCATTATTATGATTGGCTGAAAACCATAAAATGCATCCATCAAGCCATTGTGTTGCATCTTGTGTTAAATTATGGTGATAAATAGTCCTTTTTTCATGACGTCACCTACTAATCTATTCAGAAATCCATTCACCGCTGCCATTATGCATCACTCACACTCATGCCAGCTTGCTGAAAAATCCTCCACATGACACGGCCCTGCAAGACTGTGCGTTACTCTGTGGAGACAAATATTTTCTGTTGCTTTTATGTCCTATTGTGAAACAATTGTTTTTCTGGTTCCCAGAGTTACCCCAAGCGTGTAGTAATGTCCTCAGCTATCAGCTTTGGGCATTGTAGCTCATGTACTTTTAATTGTTTACAACTTACATCAGAACTGGATTGAGTCCATTTGTACTCATATTGTTTTATCACTACAAGATGATACATTTTGCCACCTTCTTCTAGGTCAAAATTGAATCCTATTGAGAGTCTTTGAACAGAGAACTAATATTCACAGGAGCTGAGCTGGGGATGTATAGCAATTTTATTATTATGTTTGGGATTTTGCTTTGAATTTAGACAAATCTTTCTTGTATAATTAGATTTCATAACACTTGAATTACAGCTTACAAAAACAACAATGAACAAGAATAAAAATATTTGGCTAAAATTACTTTAAATCAAATGATTGCCTATGAAAACAAAGAACATTACCAGCTTTAGTTTTTTTTTTTCATGTTTCCTTATTATTATACATCCATCTTATCTTTTGTTTAAATAAACTGTCTTTTTCTTCCCTCATTTAGTAAAGAACAGAAGAGACAGGATAAGTCGGGCCAGCTTTTGTAAGATATTGTTCTTACATTTTGGCACTAACTGAAGAAAATTAGGGATATATTCTAAGGATTGCAGAAATACCTTGCATTTACAATTCTCATTTAAAATTAAAAAACAAAACCAAAATCGGACTTATTTCCTACTTCCAACACCTATGTGAAATAAATGGGAAAAGTATGATGTGAAGGAGCAGTGTCAAACGCAAGAACCAATAGCAAAACCATCATATCATTTCAGGCTCATATAATCTTCTTTTCTTGTTATTATCAGCAGTACAACATAAAAACAAAACTAGAGAAAGCATATAGCACCTCTGCTTCCACAGAATACAGCAAGGATCTGCATCACTTAAGGCACAGAAAGCAGCTACTTTTTTTTTCCCCTCTCTCTTTCCCTCTTTGGTGTTTCCAGCACTACTAAATGTTGAATTAAGCCTGGGGGAAGTTGGCTTCAGCTCAAGATATGAACAAAAACCTAACTGATGTAGTAATGATCCTTCTCATTGCCCCTCTGAAGGAGGAATGGACCTATAATCAGGCTGAAAAGAGGGGGTGCTCTTATCAGCTGGACTTTTTTCACAACTGTATCTGAGCACCACCCTTTCATGTCTGTGTGGTTTTGTGGTGGTGACGCTGGAGAGAGCCTTCCACATGTCACTAAATGCAGACCCACCTTTTCCTTATCCTACAGGCTGTAGATCTTCCACGTTTTATCACTCCGAAAGAAAGAGGGAGGGAGGGAGGGAGGGAGGGAGGGAGGGAGGGAGGGAGGAAGGAAGGAAGGAAGGAAGGAAGGAAGGAAGGAAGGAAGGAAGGAAGGAAGGAAGGAAGGAAGGAAGGAAGGAAGGAAGGAAGGAAGGAAGGAAGGAAGGAAGGAAGGAAGGAAGGGTCTGTGCTCATCCAGAGTCCAAGAAACTAAATGCCACCTGCCAGAAAGCAGCTACGCTTAGCTATAATTATGCCACCTGTTTTACGTTAATGACAATCCAGGAGCAGTGGCACAATCCCACCTGCAACACAATGTTTCCTACCTCCTGCTCCACTGATGAAACATGTCTCTACATAATTAGCAGGAGAAAGTAAAGTTCTTTCACCTGCATTGCTATAACACAAGAATAGAAGGAGCTGCCTCCAGAGACACACCAACCTTTTATATACACCACTTCTAGCAGCACCATCAAAAACGCACTGCAAGAAATAGCTTGGTTCCTTCCTTTATGCATAGCCCTTCTTTGCTGTTAAGGTACTGGTTCCAAAAGGTTTGGGGGAAAAAGCTGAAAAGTGAAAATTCTCATTCTAATATTTAGAAGAAGAGATTTAACCTGCTGAATCATCCCCAAATGATTATGCAGAAGAACTATACTTAAACCTAAAGCTCACCAATATACTAAATCCTTGTAATAGAATCCACAGAGCTACTTAGCGGAAGAGAATAATGCCTTATGCCCCTTTTTCTCTCACTCCTGTTGTAGCTCTAACCTCTGCCCTATGACATTACTTTTCCTGGTAAAATGATGAAAGAAGGGACTGTACAGTTAATAAATTGTATTGGATTGGAATGACTAAATACCTAAATATGTCTGAGCTTTCAGCAAAAAGATTTGAGGTGGAAGATGGAATTTCACTTCTAGAACCCCTGGAAAGCCATGAAAATGTAGAAATACAGCTGAAGTACTTTTGGGGAATGCAAATTGTCAACATAATTTTCAAATTCTTTTCAAATTCAAATTCCAGCTTCTGTTGAGAGCTGATGTACAGTACATAAGGTACACTTTGGGTAGCGTCAGCTAGGAACATTTATAGAAACTTTCTTCTTTTTTCATCCATTGAAAAAGTAAAGCTTAAGTATGATATATTCAAAGATGATTTGCAAAATTTTAGCTTTTGCTTATGTAAGCAGACTGTCAGCTGAAACTCCCCACTGAAGATGCTCGTGAGACTTGAAACTTGGAAACTCACTTGAAGGGGCTGACCAGAACCGAACATTTGGAGAAGAGCCATGCTAGGTAAACAATGGGAATTTGATAAAAGCAGAATCAACACAAACGTTTTCTTTGTGTTTGATATCTCTCAATTTATATTATCAACCGAAACCTGAGGTCTAAATGCTGAGACACAAATGGGGAATAAAGGGTGGGGTGTGACGCAGTATTAACCCAAGAGCAGGCAAGCACCCAACATCTCTGAAATGACCTGTTATTGTGAACAGTTTTCACCACAACTGTACCAAAGCATATTTTGGGAATGGCATCCAGAGCCTAATTTTCACTTAGAACTTGTTGCTCCTGTGGCAGAGGGTTCAAACGGGGCTAGGACCGTACAGAAAAATTAGCCACAAAATTTAGGCAGCCTTTTACACTACACCTTTGTGGTTTGTATCTTCAAAACCTGATTATAACATGGTTCAGTTCTTCCCTGCTTCATAAGGGTAATAGCAGCTGATGACTGAGGCAATAAATACCATCTTGAAGAGTGTCACATGGAAAAGCAGTAATTTTACATTTTCAAAAGACTATATAGACATTACCTTATTGAGTGTTATTTACAGCTAGTCGCAGCAGCAGATAGTTATGCTTTACTTTTCCGAGAGATGTACTATTGCTCTATGAAATCAAGTACACTTGTCTTATTCTACTGACTTTTGAGGGACTATTTCTGTGAGGCAAGAGATATATTTATCCCACTGCCTGTTGCCCACAGTATTTACCTGCTAAGTGTCTATAGTACTAGGTGATAGTATCTATAGTACTAGGTGATAATGTGCTATTCTGTTTTCAACAATCCAGAGTGCAATGGAATACACCATTAATTCTGATAGGTCTGTGAGGACACCTTTGAAAATGTTTTAAAAGATAGATTAGTGTCTCATCAAGGCAGAGATTAAGTGAAAATACTTTCAAATTTGTCATGCAGCGTTATATCTGTTGGGTTATTTATTATTTCATAGCACATGCAAAGTAATAGATCAAATATACTTTAGAGACTCCTCAGAGATATGAATGCCTTTTAGTATATTTAAATATACTGACCAACAAAACTGCAGCTTGGCATTTTACTTTCTTCCTAAAACAACAAAGAGATTGTCACTGCCTACGGAGACACCGCAGTTCCCTGACTAAGGGCGCTACATGTGTTGCTTAAGAAATCGAAACTCTCCCTTCTTCCCCTGGCTAGACACGTCCTTACTCTGCAGAACAGCCATCCTATGTATGGTGTTGCATCACTCGCACCTCTCCTGAAGTGTAAATGTTAGACCTGATTTTGAGATGCTATCTTTCAGCATCTCTAATTGCTAGGCACTGGGCAAACCCTAAACACTCAGATGGAGCTGGCCACCGGCGCTGTCCTGCACACATGGTGGCTTCTCCTTCAGGGGCACAGGTGGGGCAGAGGGATGGATGGAGCGGACACCAATGCAATGGGAAAAGAATTTACTTCTCCCTTCTCTCTTCTTCGTGTGATTTCACACAAGCAAATATGGGAAGTAATACCACAGCATATTGTTTGCAATATGCTCTCTTGGCCATAGGGAAAGGAAACAGTTCGGAGATTCTTGTAAAAGCAGTTAGCATGACATATAGTCTTTATATTTTGCTTAGATGATGCCTTCCTTCTGCTCATCTTATTTATTTAGGTTTCAAGTCCTCTTAGCAAGAGTGCTCCTCTCAAATACATTTTGAAAATCCAGTAAATAGAGAGTTCTACAGTAAAATAAAGACATTATTAACATTCATCCTTACAGCTTCTCACTCCCCTAACTTCCTTGCCAAAATGTTCTGCTGAAAGCACAAAGTTCCCTACCATAACACTTGCCTTTCTCCAGATACTTTGTCTATATAGGACAATTAAAGAAAATCAGAATGACAGTGATTATCAAAGGCAAAAGATAATATCATATTCAAAGAACAAAAATAGGATGAGACCTCAAAATATCTTTACACAAATATCAAAGTTAGAAAGAAGGGAAGGGAGTTAAAAAGAAATTATTAAGTGACAAAAGGCTTTTTTCCCATGCCCTTCAGATCATTCATGGCATTCTGGTTTGAAAAGAGGATGATGACAGAAAGAGAGTAGGAGGTTGTCTAAAATTTTACATTGGAAACAAACAGGTACAGACAATGAGAGAATAAGTGTGCTGAAAACTGTGGTTCTCTACTAAGAAATGTTAATGTGCAAGTCAAGCCTATAGAAGGAGAAACCGCCATAAACAACAAAGTGAAAATGTGGATGTGACAGACAGAGAGATGCCAGGCAACAATCAAAGAAAACAGATATATAACCTAGTTATTCAGACATACAGTATAACTCCTATTATCCTCCCATTATTATGAGGATAGTGGCACGTGCCAGAAACTCATACACAATGTCCCAGGACACACTTGAAACACAGCAGAGAAGCTCTTGACTTCAAGGATCCTGTATTCAGTCTCCAGTGAAGACACAGGGTGAGATATTACAGATCTAAAGAATATCATATAGTTAAAAGCTGTCAGAGGAGAAAAGGGGAGATCAGCTGTCTTGAGAGATAAGCCGAAACACAGGCTCTCCACAGAATTACACAGAAATTAGGACTTAACAAGGTTCCCACACAGAAGATGACTACAGATCTGACACACAAAATTTGTGTTCTTTATATTTGCTGCTTAAAGATGTGTATTTTCTCACAAATGCTTTTATCCTAGCTAAATAAGCTTTACTTTTGGAAGGAGGACATCTAGTCACTTAGTCATTACCCCTAACTAATCTGAAGGGGGAACAGAATTTGTCAGTCTTGCTCTGGTGATAACAGTTTGTGCAAAAACCTGCAGGTTCTCTTTTTGTCCAGTTTGCCAATTGCAATCACAGCTGCGTTGTGCTGTTTCAATTATAGCCTGCTTAAAAATGAGCACCCTTCTTTCAAAAATAAGTAAAGACTAAGTAGTGTCATTTGTAGCGTAAACCAGAATGGCGTTCTCCTCCAGCGAGAGATTTGCAAAGGCTGAGCTGCTGATGAAGAAAATGTTAAGTCAGAGTATTGTCAAGTATTAGCTGCTTCTCTTCTACTTTTCAAAGCAATCCTTTTGTCACTCTTTTGTGTTTTTATTAATCTCTTACAAATTGGATTCCAACAAAACCTCCAGTTTCTTTTCCCAATCTTTTCCCATGCAGGATGACTCCTTCCTTTTAACGGCTAATCTGGTAGTTTGTCTCTGGTTCTGAGCTCACACTACCATTTGGGGATTAATTCTACCTATGAGCCAAGCTACACTCGATCAGATGCACACCCTAAGTAACAGATGCATGCATTGAATGAAGTGCCAGTATTTCCAGCGTCCTCTTCAGGCTTGTTGGTAGAAATACACAGGGTCAGCACCATCAGCTAATCAGTAACAAGAGACAGGAAAAGTTTAAAGTTTAATACTCCATTTCCAGCACCCATTCTTACAAATATCTTGTCCAAACATGAATCCCAGAAGAAGTGAAAGAAAGAATTTTTTATTTCCCCAGAATCACAATCTAATATATTCCCTCGTGAAGACTGAGGAAAGAGGAATACATATTTCAGTCTGATACTGCCACAGCACTTTGTAAAAACAAACCAATTTCTCTGAGAGAGTTGTCATTCGGCAGCTATTTCCCAACCTTTCCTTTATTCCAAACCCATTTCAGGTACTGTACTTTACACCTCTACATGCAGGTTAAAATATTTTACAACAGCTATGTTTCAACAGCAGAATACAGTCATTCAGTAGACAAAGATGTGCTCAGAGCTTCATGAATACATTCAGCAGTTAGGAATTGGGGAGAGAGGAGCACAGGGAAATGGATTTAGTGTTTGCATTCATTTCTGGGCATGAAACATTTTTCTCTCATTTAAAGAACTGTATTTGACTAGTTTGACATGTTGAAGATCCAGCTGGAGAGCAGCACCAGATGAGACCATGCTTACCAGCAACAAGAAAATGTCTCCAGTGCATGTTTCCTTGCCAGTGGTTTCTAGAAAGTGACAGGCTGTGCGGGGATCCGCATATCAGCTGTTTCATTGTGCTCATTCTACATTCAGGAGCTTGAGAAGGCACATGCTGGGGAACTCACCCAATTGCTAAGTAGATCAGCACTGTAATAGCAAACTGAGGGAAAACTTTTACAGGAGGATTAGAAAGATGGCAGCACAGCCCTCCCGACTGTCTAGGCTAAGGGCTGTGGTGCACTGCAAAGCGATGCTGACCACTCTATTATGTACACAGCACTACCGCGACGCTTTGACCACATCTGTGGTAATAAAGTTTGTAGTGCCGGAGAGTATTCCTGGGTACTGAGATGAGATTGTCTACATTTAAGTTATCAGCACTTCCTCTAGCCCAGCTTGGACCAGGGTCAACTACTACTCTCCCAAACAATTCCTGGGTGCAGTTCAGGACTTAACACAGGGTAGATCCCAATCCCAGCTGGCACTTTACAACAGTACAGAGGTAGCCGAAGTGTCTATAGGTTCCAAAAATTAAGAGGATTACACATTTATGTACAGCTGGATACATTTGTAACCACATGCATAGTCAAGATTCCCATAAAAGAAAGGACCGAATGCATGGGTCTGAAACTTAAGAAGGTGACTTCCCACAGCCAGGACCTGCTCTCTTCAGTTAAATGTGTAGTTTAAAAATTCAGAATCATATTCGAGGATAAAATCACCCTTTCCATTTTCTCTTTCTATATGGCCATCTACCCCATATACAGTTTTTGCTTCTTACCCATCATGGGGACAGTGATTTCTAAGTTTAGACACCTGACTTCCACTGGGCAATTCAGAGCAGGGGTTTAATGTAGGTAAATCTGAACTGTCCTCTGGAGGAGCCTCTCTGTCCACTGAATATTTGCTGATGAATAGGCCTGTATCCCTAATTTAGATATCTGAATTTGGTGCTTAAAATGAAGCAGACTCAACAGTCACCAGAGTTCGCAGTGAGGTACCTAGGCAGTTGGTAGCTTTCCACAAACATACAACTCAGTGGATCCTTCTTTGGTTAAGTAATCTTGATCAACAAGAAGCTTCAGCTACAAAAAGATGTCCATCCCCTTTTCTGTGTCTTTGTTTTATAGGAAAAAAATTGTAACTACAGGTTCAAATTATATCCCTATCAAGGACTTCTGGTGGAAAACTTCAAAGAAGAGTTTCACAATGAGGTGACCGATGCTTATTCCCTCATCCTCCAGCCTCTGGGACACAGTATTGTTTTGTTATGAGCCATTTTGTCCTTCCCTATTACACTGAACCTCTTCCTTGACTTCCAAGAGCTGTAGCAAGCCTCTGTCACTTCCAATTAAGCTGCCTCCCCAGAGCACACGAGGACTGGCACTGGGCTGCTCGTCCGTCTGCTCACGGCTAGGTCCATCAGGCCCTTCAGCACTGGTGCTTCTGCACGAGGCAGCTAGAGGTAAATCTGAGGCCAGAGGCCAACAGAAAGAAAAAGATGCTCATCAGCTTTCACAGACTAGTCCTGTCTTTTCACCTCTGATTAGTCATCTCTTAAATATCTTGGCTGGAGGATGCCACTCACTCCCTGTTTGATTGAGAAGGTGGGTAAAGCTGCTAGTGTCAAGGGACAATAGATGCTACTGTGTTTCTGGCTTTTCTCTGAATAATACTGTCTGCCATTGATATAGTCGCTGCTGTTGTCTTTTTCTCAGCTGTCTTAGGTCAGCAGCTGCTAACTAGTTTGATAAGAAGCGAACTTCGGTGTGTCTACAGATCACAAGGAAAAGCAAGGCCACAAGTCTCCTGTGCCAAAGCTGAGAGGTCAGTAGCGGCTCCTTTAGTTAAAATACGTTTTATAATGCACAGAAATACGTAACTGTTGGGTCGAACAGGAAATTGCTTTCTCCCTGTGGAAGCTAAGATTCCCAAAGAACAAATAATTCCTCAAGACAGAGCAATGAGAAAGCTTGCCATGTATCAACCTGAAACGATCTCACTAGTATAGAAGAATTTTCTTACTGATTGTATGGATTCTTTCCAAGCTGTACTACATTTTGCTTCTTTCTACGTTTTAAATTATTTTCAATTAAATATTTCTAAATGGTTTAAAAATCAGACACCCAGTGCTACTTTTACCAAATGTTGAACTGGTAAATTGGTAACACATTTCCCTGCGTGGTAGATAAGCTTTAGAGGACAGTAATGGCAAAGTGGACACAATTCACCAGAAAAAAAAAAAAAAAGAATAAATAAATAAATGCAGTATGGACAAGCAGTCAGAATCTCTGTCAAAGATATATGGTGCCTTGGGTATAAATCAGTGTAGCTCCACTGACTTTAATGACATCAGGCCAGTTTAAGACAGCTTGACACCTAACTCAGTTTGGGCTGTTAGCAGTACCATCAAAGACATCATCAGCTGCTTTCTGGTGTTTGCCTAGCTGCTGGGGCCAAACGCATATTCCTCATCTGCACCTAAAAATAACTTCAGGTCACCCAAAAAGGAAGTTAGTGTATCTAACAAGTGTTCATGTTTTTGTTTGAAGTGAGGTAAATGAATCTAGATTGTTGGGAGTTCTTTTTTCCCCCGAAAACAAACACTGGGAGTGTTTTTAATTATTTTTCTATAAAGAGAGAAAAGGCTCACATTTTAAAACTTTTTCATTACAATTTTTAAGACATCACAATTCTTCACTAACACTCTGGCTGGATAATGCTTCCGAGATGATCTGACCAGTTATTTCTGACTGCAAATCGGGGGACATGATTAGATCCTAAGTGGCTTAAGACCTGGCTGCTTTGGAAATCTTTTCTCTTCCTATTGTCATATCAACAAAGATCAGCAAAGCTGCTAGACTTGGAATCCCTTTCATATAAACAACAGGAATTGTTTTAGCTTTGTATTATACACAGACAATCCTCAATTTTGGAGCTTTATCCTTTCTGATTCGAAGACCCACTTTATTAACCTTCTAGGGGTATGGCAAAGACTATCTGTTTTAATTAAGCAATTCAAGAAGTGGGCAGCTGAAGGCCAAAGAGTCTGGGTTACTACTGCTATGATTACTTTGAAAGAGTATTTATTTGATAGTGCTTGCTGATGCATACTCCCTTGTTGTATTGTTATATAAAGGTGCTCAGAAAATAGGATAGCCTTCTTTTAAGTATTGGGTACATCAAAATAAACAGCAATATGTTAACAGAGGGCAAAGGCAGGGACTGGCACCATACAGAATACTGACTAAGGCACTATCCTGAAGTTATCTGTTATTGTTTGAACAGACAAAGAAAGCAAATCGCATGGGGACCCACAAATTTTTGTCTTACTAGGATACGCTCCTCGTGGTTTTATCTCTGACCACAAGTGAAAATGGCTTAGATTTTTTTACTAAAATGGTTGCCAAACTTTGAGAACAAACACTCACTTCATAAAATACAGACTGAAGAAAATAGAAAATTACAAGGGCCAGAGCCTGTTGGACCTTACAGAACCATGGGCTGAATTCATCTTTGCTGAAATGACCCGTCTTTTGAAAGTCTTGTGGAAGAACGGTTTGTTGATTATAGATTGTAAGGTTTCCTCCAGATGGTGTTTTCCCTAAAAGGTGCCCTTCCCCCCCTTTCCCAAATTCACAGCCATGTTCTCTGACAATTCCTTCCCAGTGGCAACAATAGTTGTGCTCCACGTTCTCTTTGGCATATGAAGGATTCACCACTTCACCTTAAAGAAAATCTTGCCCAGATTGCACATTTTCTCTCTATTCAGAAATTGAACCTGTGTTTCGAAGCACATTCTGTATCTAAAGCCATGACTTTGTTTTGCAGTGAGTTACAAGCATGTGCCATTCCACCTGCAATTCCTTCAGATCACAGCACCGCTGGCTGAGATCAAATAAAGCATACAGACCATTTGACATAACCAATAAAGCCATTTGACGCCCACATTAACACATCCTTTTTGTAAGATGTCATTTGACAAAAACACTGGGGCAAATGGTAGGCAAACTACGCAGGTTAGAAAATACCAATTCTGTACATTTGTTAGGGGCCTTTTAAAAGAAAATGTGCCATTATAAGATAATAGCTGTGTCTAAGGTTCATAAAGGAACATAAAGGAGTGAGGTGTTCAAATTACGTTCCTCACTTCTACTGTTTCTGCTTAACTGGTCATCTATCCAAGACTACCAAATATTGTAAAGTATATTTTAGCACCACAGAAATGACTGGCAATAGCAGCAATGAGATAGCAACAATGACAGACTGTCCCCGATGAATATTCCCCCACAATAAAACCACACTTACAATCTGTGCTCCTCCCGTGTTTTCTCAAGGCATCATGAATCTAATACTCAACTACTGTAAATCACTGTAGCTCCACAGCGATCACCAATTTAAAACAGATAAGGGTCGGTCAATGAGTCTTTAATGAGAGCTGGTTTATCACTATTGTTTTTATGCAACTGTTACACAGAAAGGCCATAGGAAGAAAACATTAAAAAAGCTAAATGGTGTAAAAAACACCATAAATAATATCAAATAAAAAACTGGTACATGGAAAAAGCTCAAGAACCTAATCTAGTGCTCAGGTACGTTGGTTCTGCACCACAGCACCTGGGAAGCTGAAGGGTTCTGCAGGGAACACACAGTCTGTATGTTGTCACTGTATTTTGAACTCTGTTGGAGGACTCGGTATCGGTGAGCTGAACAAATAAAGTCTGGAAGGATCACATGCAGGTCTGGGGAAATCTCTGTCACCTCTTCCATAGCCACAGAAGATCTCACATGCAGCACAACCAATGCAGATCCCATACTAAGTTTGGGAAGCAGGATTTAGGGAATCTGCACGGCCCCGGGATGCCAACTTAGAATAACAAAGACATCAAACAGTTCCGTATAATATCTAAGGGTATTTTTCTGTCCTGCTTCTCCCACTTTCCCCTTTCCAACCAGGATTCGGTCCCTTGGTAGGTATTTCTGAAGGTTCTAACTCCTCTTCCTAGCAGAACTGAAAAGCAAAAGTAAGAACGTGAGCCTAAGCGCGAGTGCATCTGCAGGCGCACAGCACGGTGAGGCTCCGCAGTATCTAAGCTCCGGTAATAACAGGCTTGCTCTGCGCCCAGGCATTTCTTTCTGTGATTTGTTTTTATTTTTCCTAACAGCTATTCCTAGATTTGCACATGAGCAGCTCATATACCGTCATAATTGCTACACGGAGGGATTGGTATACTTCCCATCACCTACACCCACTGCGCTACGCAAACGGTTTCTCTCCTTAATTTGTAGAGGTGTGTATTAAGTTTTGAGGCAACTAACCGTTCACCAATAACATATGTCCATCTTTGAAAAGACACCTTTTTTTTTTTTTTTTCCCCAAAGATCTTCCAACTGGTTCGCTCTGTATTTAAATAAGAAATCCAAATATGATAATATAACTATAGAGTCTGAATTCAATTTTACTATGGTAATTGCATTCCTTACATTTTTAAAAAATGGGTAGGGCTCAAAGAAAAGTCTTTCAAAAAGCATTACAGACCTACAGGGGCTTATAGATAAAATCACATGTATAATTTCACGTTAAGTAATAAAGAGTTAATGGTAATTAAAAAAAACACATGACTTTAGTAACTGCTGAATCATTTTTTTAATTCAGCACTTACACTTATAATGGTAGATTTTTTTAATTTCACAGAAGCTTTGCTTATTATTAAACATTTCCGACAAGGTTTACAGCCATAAATTGTGGATTTTTCTGTATACAGCAATTCTATTGTTATGATTTAACCTAAAGAATACTAAATTAAAATTGATTTACTAAATAGGTTAAGGGTAGCATACTTATTCAAGATTTCAACCCTATTTCATGCTTAGACAGGCAGATCTTAATTATACACAAAAGAATACAAATGTTATTAGCATGATAATAATTATTTAGAAGTCGTCCTCTTTAAAAAAAAATTAAAGCAGTATTGTCATTCGTGCAGCCACATTTTTCAATAGAATGACAGCTACGCTAGTCATAGATATGTTCAAAGAACATATACAATATTCAAAGCTGTGCAGCCGACATGTTATCAGGATAAGCTAGAGTAGGTACTGCCAGAAACGCACTGCACACTAATCATTATGTCCTACCCATGGTACTACATGCAAATACAATCCTTTGTGACATTTTGTCAAATATTTTGAGGTTTCTATACTTATCGTTTTTCCCTTTGCACTCATTAACATACAGCCACCCAGAAACTGGAGTCGTGAATTGTTTGTACTTCAGTTCTTCACAAGGATAACACCATGACAAATTAATGAAAGGCAAATTAAAGATTTAAATATTTCGAAGTCTAGCAGATGAGTCGAAGGGCAGCAAAATTTAAGTTCGCATTTGCAGCCGGGTTTCCTCATAACTGACGGAGAAAATGCAGTATTTCAGTCTGTATCTGTGCTCTAAAAGATGTAAACATTACATATAGTACCCAGCACATGACATACTCGATAAATCAATTTATAGGTCCTGCATTTTCCTAGCCTGCGCTGCAGGTCAATACTTCCTGTCAATGAGCCCATATTCTATCAGATTGAGAAAATGTAAAAATGGTTCAGGACTAAACAGTTGGCTACCGTACAAGCAATGCATTTCTCAACATTGATTTGCCAGAAGTGTTTCTGTTGTCTTGTTGCTCTAGGCTGGCATTTTTAATTATTTCTGAGACAAATGGATCATTCATACACAGAAAATCTGTAGGGTTTCTTGTCAAATTAATAAAATAATAATGAAAGTAGTCATTTTGGACTGCAAACTGTCAAAATACCTGAAAAGCTCTACAGTAATCTACATGCTTAAGCAAACTAAAATGCTTCTCCATGTTATTTTAAATCCTAAGTACTATGACATAAAATAGATTGTATAGTGTCCATTGTATACAATGACACCTACTGTGACAAAACCGACTATGTTTAATGACCTTTTTAAATCTTATACCTAGAGTCCATAAAAGCATTGTAATTCAGTTGTAAAACACACTTTAATAATCAAAATGCAGCTGTTAAAATAGCATTGCTCATAATTCTAACTTCAGGCAATTTTTTTGTTTTTAATGCAGAAGAGCAGACCACAGTTTAAAATTCCTATGAGGTCACTATTGGCCATTACAGTGTTTTTTTGCAACTTAATAATAGATGTTTTAAAGTTTAAGTGCAGCCTCAGGCACTCATAAGCATTTATTACAAATCGCTGGTTGCCTCCCTTATGCAGAGAGGAATAACATTTACATACAGTAGCACAGATTAATAAGATAAAAAATTTGAAAAAGCCGTCAGTCAGGGAGTGAAACTGGTGCTAATAAAGCCCACTATATTCTTCGGAAATATCAAGCCGTCTGTTCCAATATTTTGCCATTCCCCATGAGGTATACAAATCCAAATCAGATAAGACTCAAGCAATGCCAAAGACATGCTGCTCTGCTCTCCAGTGGCATCCAGCTGAATCTTTTATTTATCTTCAGAGCAATTGTACATTCCCGTATACTAAAGACTGAAATAAACTGAACGTCCCTCATCTGAAAGTTTCATAAAATGGGGCCCACTTCTTCCTTGTTTGCTAAACCATGATTAGTGACTACAACGCAGCGCAAAGTGCGTGCTGTAGTAAGTACATATAAGAGCAGGCGTGGGACCGCTATAGTAAAGGCTAGTTAAAAAGCACCACGTCTTGCTGTACTTCAACATGATGCTCACATGAAACAGAGCACGGAGGAAATCAAATTGCTTAAGCAAAGGAAATCCAAGTAGTCTTACACTTTTCTGCTTTCTATTAGAAAGACAGCTTAGAAGCCAGGCTGCCAAAGACATTAGGCAAGGTAAAGCGCAATTCTGGTAAAATAGCACACACAATGTGGCATTATGATTAAACTGCAAAGGTACTTGTTATAACAAATCACTTTGTAAATCAAATAAACTACAGCATAAAAAAAGAACATAAAATCATTTCTGCACCCTTGTAATGCCAATAATTTTAAAAGTACGGCATTAAGAACAGGAAGTCAGGAGGAGACCAATCAGTAATTTTTAGTAAGATTTCTCCTAAAGATAAAACACATTTATTTACACAAGTATTTGTATGACTCTCCTCCTGAGCAGGGTTGTGAACTGAAGACAAAAAAGAGATACGGTTTCCTCCTCATTTTTCTTCAAGAACACTGTCATATTAACATTGAATAATTACTAAAAATCGTAATACACTGGTGTAATATTACCTTTTGCCAAATTGCATTAATCAAAAAGTGAGCCCACTGCAATCAAGTAATTAAGTGTAAAAAAATTCGGCTTATTTGCATAGCATATCTTCCCAGGATTGTTTGCTGTACCGCAGTGTTTTTAATTCCTGGGTTTTTTTGTTTTGGTTTAGTTGCAGAGATGCCAAGCAAAAAGGTAAGTAAAGGGGAGTAAAACAGTCGCTGTGCAGTGGTGAAAGAAAAGTGCCCAAGACCGGACGAGGAATGACGGCCACCGTAGCTACTCTGAGTATGTACACAATAAAATAAATCCTGCTTGACCTCCTCAGGAAACCAGACTATTGTTCACCAGGAGAAGTAGTAAACACGGCTGCTTAATTACACACAAGCAAGCACTCCGGTACATCGGGCTTAGGATACAAAAATAAGGAGTTTCTTGTTCTGGTGGGTTTCTTTCGGGGAGGGGGGTGGGGGGGAATTGTATACATAGTAAAGATCATTTCAGGTATATATTAAACTGGGTAAAGTCAGAAAGAGCTCCTTTGTATAATGTCACAAAGCAACCTTTAATGCTAATAGAATAAATGCACACACAATTATTTTTTATAGTCTTTTGTCTCCCAAGTTTATTTTAGAGGTGAGCAAAGGTTTCTTTTCCAGATCAGCACTTAAACTTGTAGAATCACCACGCCAAAAAAATTATTAATTGGGAAGATGAATTTTATTAAAAGAACGGGGATTTTTGCTGATTTTTTTTTTGTTGTTGTTTGTCGGAACAGTGTCTGTAAAGCGTGGTTTCTTCCACCAGTCTATCCTAGGCTAGCTGTGAATAGTGCCCATTTTGAGATTAGGAGATTAGGTTATTCATCACTTGAGATGCTCCCTGCTGTGCTGCTACTATCAGAGCGCAGCCAAATCAAAACATCTCTGGAAGGCATTTCAGAATAATTGAATGCATCATAATTTCCCTATTAATACATATCTCATATTACAGATTATGCATGAAATGTTCACATTATCTGTTACTTTTTGTTAACGTCTTGCTCCTTGCCAGTAAATTTAATACACAGAGTGAATCAGCATGCCATGATGAAGGGATAGGTTACTGATAGCCATTTTTTCAGGATTCAGTAGAAAATTAAAGTAAATCGATCATTTTATAGCCCCACTGGAATGTCTACAAGGGCATGTTGCTAAGCAAATGGTAATTTAAATGTACTGTGTAATTTTTCTAAGCAATTTACTGAAAGCAGATTTTATTTCTCACTTACTTAATATCAGATGCTCTTTATCTGTTAGTGCATGATGTATCAGTTATAGAAAAATTATTAATCTATGGTTTAATCAAATGGCAAATATACAATGATTTGACAGCTAGTTGTATACATATTAGGATGTCTTAATTCACATGAATTACAGTAATAGCACTTGCTATTATCTTAAAAGACACAAGATGATTAAATTACATACATAAAAAACACAGTAAGTTCCAGGTAAGTCAGCATAAATCCTAAAGACACAGTAATCCAGCTGTCTATTATATTTCACAAAAAACAGTAATACTTGTCATTTACATTTTATTTTATTTTTTGCATGAATAGATCTACTCTTTCCAGAGTTATCTAGCAACTGAAAATACAGCACCCATTACAGCACCTATAGAGTTCACCAGAATTAAAAATGAAATCGTGAAAACAAAAATTGGGATCAGATTTCAAGGCGATTAATTACCAGCTGGTTGGGAGCTGTGCCCAATTTATATATTCAGTGCACATATACTGCTTTTAACAAAGAATATTTAACATATACCTCAGGTAACTCCTAGCCCTTGTTTAGGCAAAATGCCAGCTGGCTTTCAGTGCAAATTTTGCCTCAAAGGCAGAAGGATCAGGTTCATTAGAGTATTTTAACTTTAAGAATGATTCCAAGTATGTGAATAGTTTAAAAAACAAATAAGGCCATAGAAAATAATCTCCCTCTTTCCACACCACACCACCCCCCCAACTCTGAAATGTGCTTGATGACAGCCCTCATTTTTATGAAATACAAAGAAGTCTCCATTTATCCTTCAGGTTCCTTAGAATGAATGTAGGGTCCTCCTACTGCTGATGCACAAAATGTATTATTGTCATTAATGAAAAAGTTAATGGGCCATTTTCTTATATATCAATTTACATTTTACAATTTGAGTATACAAATGATATGTACAGCAGAGAGCTGATTATTTTTGCTCAAGGAAATAGTTTTAATGTGTTTTATGGACATCAAATGTTGTGAATAATGATGCATCCACAGAATGCAAATAGGATGACAGTTCTTGTGCTGTGATCAACAGTCCTTGGATAAAAGGTCTGCAGTGACAATAATATTCTATGGAGGGTTTGAACAGTAAAAAATGGGAAACAAGAGGATACCATGATGTTCAAAATCTACATCAGGAGATAGATTTGAAATTGTCACTAACACCATTATTTCACAAGTACGGTGTAATGGCAATTTACAAGTGAAATATACTCCGAAATCCCATCGTACACAGTGGTGTTTCACAGCAAATGGATTGTCTAGCCTTTTTTAATAGCTTTTTCTCAGGTTGAAACTTCTGTTTTTAACCAAATATGCTTATCTAGTGCATGCCCTGTGTTAGATGAGGCCAGCAAAAATTTATTAGCAGCATCTCCCAGATGTATTAGACTGTTAATCTTCCAAGACAGCCTGTGCAGGTAGGAGTGACCACACTACATCTCTCCATGCCGTGGAGCAGGGTGACATCCCTCAAAAGAGTCAGGGTGGCCCTAGGACCATCTCCATAAAAGGCTGCTTTTCCTAGAGGAATTTTACTAATTCCCAACAGGAGGTCTCAAAGGGGACCGGTTGTATTGGTAGGACTGACGTGCTCACTACTTTTGAGACCGAAAATCACACTGATTCAAAGACAAGCAGCTCTATCTAGTAGAGGAAAGATTTAGAGCAGCTCTGTCAATAGGAGAGCTGAAGTGCACCCCAGTTATGCGTACCACAGTTCTCTACCACACTCATGAGGAAAATTTCATACAATAGATTTGGAATGTATTTGAAAAAGAAGGTATAAGATACATGATCAGACAGAACTAAAGCGTTAAAGTGTTTCCTTCCATGGCACTGCGCTAATTTTCACCAGGATATGTTTGTAGATTGTTACCAGACCTGCAAACTGTTTTCTACAGTTTCTCACTATGGCTATAAAAGGAGGTGCAATTATTGCAGTTTTTAAATTACTGCTTATGCTAGAGCAATCCATGTTAAAATGGATTTTTATTTCTTTTTCCCCCAAATTCAGGGCTGATAAACAAACTATGCTGTGCCAGCACTCCTCAGGTAGTTTCAGATTTCAAGATATACTACAGTTACAGTGGCCTGTGTAAATCAATCTTAACCCATGGTATTAGAAACAGAGTTACCCAAAAGATATTCAGTTCATAAAGTGGGGGTGGGGGTGGTGGTGGTGGTGGTGTAGAAAGTAAGAACAGATGTTGTGGTGTGGTTCACCTTTGCTACATGTGCTGTGTGCAGTGCCCCATAACTACTGGCTGTGTCAGCTGTAAGACAAAAAAAGTATCAGGCTCACAGAGATCTTTTAAAAGGCATTTTAAAAAAGTAGAAAGCATAACTGGTCTACAAGCATAGCTAAAGCAGCACGATGCTCCTCTACAGGCTCAAATGTTGTCGAACAACAACTCTATGCCACGTTCTAAAAACTACACCATATTCTATATAAAAACCCTGCCAAAATACTTTCCTTAGTCTCCCTGAACTACCGGGTATTGCACCTGAGCACCGTTATAAGGCAAGAAAATACAGTTATTGGATGTTCATCGTCGTGTGCCGGAATTAAAATCAAGGTGATAACTAGAGCTGTACATGAGCTGAAATATTGTGTATAGATACAGATACATGAACTTGGTTTGGGAAACATCCAGGAAACTACAGTGGGCAACTTCAAACAGATCTTTCCAAAATTCAGGCTGGCACGTAGAGACTCCAGAGCTGTCTAGAAATCAGAATCGTGAATAAATTTAAGTCGATGCAATTCAATTGATAAAAACTGGAAGGGCAGATTTGGGGCCTTGCTCTCCAGTACCACCTGAGATTTCTTCTCAAAAAGGAAACGGGACTGATTTTCCTTTAGACATACCCTAGCCACCCCTTCCCTTGGAACAAGCGTACATAATTCACTGGTGGCACTTCCAGTTCGCATTCATGTAGGCGGGAGGACAGCAAAACCTGTTGGCCATCTCTGATGCTCTCTTTGCAACCAAAAATTGGGTAGTGCACATTTGTCCCTACTGATCCTTGGGTTTAGGAGATCAAGGCTGATTATTTCACATTTGCCACAGTGTAATTCAGATGAAGTCTATCTGGTCACATCAACAAAAAGCATTTTTTAGGCTAGCGCTGGGGAATCTGATTAAGCATGAAGCAAACCATCAGCATTTTGGATGCCATGGAATCTCTTAACAAATACTCAGTTTCTGATGTTAACCATTAAGCTAAATCTCTATAGTACTTTAACAGCTTGACACGCAAAAGACTATCCTGGAAGAGTTTTAACTATACTTTCCGCTGATCACCTCTACAATGCCGACATTACATGAAGTGACAATTCAGTGCTATCACCCTGTTCCTTTAATTAGCATATCTAATTTCTTCCAAATCTCCTTCCAGGAAAACAAAGCTTCTGATCAGAGGCAAAGGGCTCATCTGTACAGCACTAACTCAACCTAGAGTAACTGCCACGAAAAAAGAGAAGGGCAGTTGTCTGCTTTGAGCTCAGGATGTTTGTTGTAACACATCTACACTGATCCCATCTCCAGCCTAAGAGGGAGACCCTAAAAGTTAAAACCTCTCACATGAAAAGAGCATGAAGATTCCACCCCGCTTGCAGAGATCTCATCAGGGTTGTTCTGTGCGCAGCAGTATCGCAATGCAGCCGGGGCAGGGAGAACAAAACATGCATTTTAGAGTCACGGGAAAAATACAGAGAAGAAAAGAAACATCCCCCCAAAGTAATCCAAGTTAATAAAACAAAAACATAATTCTCCTAAACATGACAGGCACAATCTTCGTTTTTTTTCTGTTAAGTTAGCAATCCATCCTGAACAATATAACAAATACCCTGCTGCACGTTGATGCATTTTGTAACAATACAGAACCCTCCACTAGCAAAAACACTTGGAATTCGTAATCAGGAGTAAGATTTACTGTATTTTAGGATATGTACATTGAAATGCAACTTCTCTGAATAATACTAATAATTCTCTTTTTTATCATTCCATATCAAACTGTAACCTAACTGTGTCAAGGAAGCTGAAAAAAAAAACCCCAAAATTTGATGAACAGCTTCCTCCAAACAGAAGAGGTTTCTGGCTTTAACTTCAAATTGACAGCTAAGATTGAACAAATTCTACTCCTGATCACAAAAACTTACATCTCATTGATTATAAATGGAGTGGTATGTAGACATTCTGTATGTACATATTTCCTCTGAAGACATTAGGTATTAAGAGGATGTTTGCTTTTAAGCGTATGTTTTGATGAACAAGGATAAATACCGGTTTGCCTATGTCGAAATGAATGTCTAAATGGTTTTGGGGACCGCAGGTCACCTTCATGTTTACAAAAATACAAACAGCATATATTTATTTTCAGTTACCTGGTTCTTGTTGTTTACTATTAATTTCCTAAACAAGATCACAACATGTTTGTTAATAAGGAAAAAATACCACTGCAGATTATAACTAGTAAAGATAGTGTCAGCCCAAATAAAAGGAAGCATTTTCTCTAACTTTTTTGGGTACAACAAATTATTTTTAGCATAATCTCCCATACCTAACGCTCCTAATATGTTCCGTTGCAAGGTGGAAAGATGGGATTCAAATTAATGAAGCTAAACTTGTTATTTTAAAAAGCAAGGATAAAAGATCATGCAAACAGCAGGGTTTGATTGGTATTTCTATTCTAGGAATTGATTACTAAGAGTGAGCAACTAGAGTTGGCCAGATACTTAATGCTAGCCAAAACTCCGGGCTGATGTCCTGACAAGCTGAGAAGTCAATGACAACACCAATGAGTCCTGCAATTCCTGTGCTGTAATAATCAGGATAAATTTCTTGAAGCTCTAAGTCTAGTAAGTCAATGTCCGAGGCATACCAACAGATCAGTTCTGTTTTGCTGATGTCCCGCCTAACGCCTAATTCACTATAACCTGCCTTCCCCTTCCAAGTCATCAAATTTAAAGTTTTGCCAATGGAGGTGACTGAAATTTGGCAGCCTTTTCTTGGGAGCTCTAAGCAATCTCACCGGAGGAGCTGGTTCATCACCACAGCTTCTTAAGAAGCCTTAAGAGATGTGCTTCCCTGGAGTAGCACTGGTTTGTACAGATACCCTGCTTAATCTCCACAGTTGTAGAAAAGGAGTAGTAATTTTTGAACAATGTATTTACTTAATTATGCCAGTGGGTATCATTTTCACATTTTGCTTTTTGTGGAAATCATCTACTTCATTTTAAAGGTGTAAAAATTGAACCTCGTGAAGGTTAAACGGCTTGTCAAGAATTACTGTAATCCTGATTCTGACACTAACTAGCTGTGCCAATTTGGATTTGTCACTTCATTTCTCCAAGCCGCTCCTTCCCCGTTTGTAATGTCACTTCCAAACTTTATTTAGTGGCAAAGTGCTAATGTAAGTGCAAAGTATTACTAATCCTGTGTGCGGCAGACACTGGGATGTAATTCAAGATCTTCTGGCTCCCAGTCCTGTGCTTAACTCTGTAGATCTTGAGATTGCTGAGGACTGCCTTCCCTCTTTCTGTTTTTTAGCATGTGCAATTTCAGACAAAGGGTTGGTGGGTTCTATTGTGAACCTCATTAGGAAAGATATTTCTGCCAGTTTTAAAACTTTCATTTCTGGATACTCACTGAAAAAAACCCACAACTTTTTAACTAGAGAAAAATAAAACATTGAAATATTCTGGGCAGTTCTGTTCTTTAGTATTCTGCATAATTGGCAGTAGGAGTAAATAAATACAGACAGAAAGACAGGGAAAACCTAAATGGGAATTAAAGGCTGTTGTTTTAATTGGGCTGGGAGGGGAAAAAGTAGGAAGATATGACCTGCAGCTCTGCTGTTTATTAATGTTATCGTCTTCCTGCCTTAGGTGAAAATTATGGTGCAACCTTCTTGCAGATTTTCACATTTCCAGCTATCATGCAGGAAGCCGCATTGATCTTTAAGCACTGAACAAATCAGGACACCGAGGTACAGCCAGGATCCAGGGCTCATTTGTTCCTCACAGGGTTATTGCTGCTTTTTGATAATAAGTTTTAATTGGGTAGTAAACTTCTTCTGTCTCATGTTTTCCTCCTGACCTCCAAGTAAACAAATTAACACGTGGCATGCATGTGGCATGTACTACTATTGAGCCAATCTGGAAAACAGTTTCTGTGTGTATTTCCCAAATAATCAGCTGATTTGGGACTGTGAACTTGCACAAGGCAACGCAGGTATTGATGAGACATGTAATAACAATCCTCTGCGCAAAATCAGTGGTCAAGCAAGGACCAGGCACTTCAGTTCTCTGCACAGCTCAGACATCTCTCAAATTTTTTCTCCAGACCAGATATATTTTGCAGTATCAGAAGTACTAATGGCATCATCTGCCATATCTTCTTCAGACAGCACCTAAACCAGATCTGGCTTATTCAGGCAATCGGCAAGTGACCTTCCCCTGCTCTGGGAACACTGCAAACATTCACCCGTTCTGCAGCAGTGGCAACTGCAACTAGAGTTGTGACAACAGTCAATTTGAGGTCTGCTGGAGCATATTTAATTACTGATAACACTATTTATCTGTCGAATGCGTCTGATAAAAAAAGGCATCTGATGAGGACTGATTTCCCATGCTTTCATTATAAACCGTTGCAAGTGGACAATAAACACATGATGCAACACATTATTCCCTTCTGGTCTGACTTCTATCAGAAGTTCATTTGATTCTTCTTGCTTGAAGCGTGTATCTTTTTCGAGCATTAGTCTCTTTTGTATTTAGGGTGGAAGGTACCTACACGCTTTGGCACAGGGCTATGAAAAGATGAGCTCCTACAAAGGAGACCAAAAAGTTCTTTATGGCTTACAACTATCATTTTTTTCTTGCCCTTTAGCAGTTAGTTTAACAGAAGAAGAAACAGAACAAAGAAACAACCAGCAGTTTGTTATTGGCCATCAGAGCCACGATTTGTTTCTTTAGTTAAGCAGCCAGTATTGATTTCTAGGTCAAAGTCACGTTGCATAATTCTACCATTTTCAGTACAGAAACAAGAGAGTGAATTTGACCCACCATTTTGTCCTGAAAGAGACTGTACGCTGTGTTACAAATCCACATGATTTTCTACACCGCAGTGAGTTTAATACAGCCCTGCTCAGGGAGTTCAGACATGCTGAAGCAATTCATGGGGTAGATCTGCAGCTTGCTTAAATAGCTGCAGTTCCCATGGGCTTAGTGAAACTATGACCAATTTACACAGCAGAGGATATGGCTCATTGTGTGCAACAGAAAAGGGGCTCTGCCCTGGCTCCACGCAAGCAAGTACAGACAGGATCGCTGGAGTGGGCTTGAGAAACGGACTTTGGCCCTTCGGGGGATGCTGAGGCTCACACAGGAAAGGTTACAACTGGCCATTGTCTTGTTTAACTCCACCAGCTTCCTTCTACAAAATCCTATTTACTCTGCTGCTCTTCTGTGGCAAGAAGAGTAAATATTAGCTTAATGTAGAGAATCTAAGTAACAGTGAATGGAAAAAAAAAATGTAGCAGGAGAGGAGGTAATAAAATGTGCCTTTAACTCAGATTAAGTACTTTAATTTGATTATTAATAATTTTTTGCTTATTGTGCAGTTGCATCCGGAAGTTCCAAACAGGACTAGTGCCAGTATTAGGCATTAAACAACCTTCCTCAGGAGAGACAGACAAAATATGGGTTAAAAGCATTAATACTATGCCATTTTTACAGATGCTTGCTCATTCTTAACACAGACACGGACCACTTGCATGCCTTGCCTACTACCCCCACAAATAGCTACGGCAGAGCTGGAAACCGACCTCCAACCCCCTGACCCAGTGCCTTTTCCACATATAGGCATTTACGGCCACATTCAGCCTCAGTGCTCCTATTTCGGGCGCTCCCTTCAGTGTTAACAACTAACAGTGCCTCGGTGCCTTACTGCAAACTATACAAGCTGTCACTCAGGTATGCAAGCGAGGAAGTTAAATCTCCAGTTTGTTTGTGGGGAATGGGCACACAGCCAGTTCTCCACTGAGAGAGTCACTTATCTTCGGTGACTGATGCAAAGGGAGAAGAGCAGGGCTGGAGTGGTTTTGGGTTTTTTAAGGTGAACTGAACAGTTGAACCAATAAACCAGGGAGACTGGTTTCTAAAGCACTGACAATTGCAATTACCTTTCTCTTTTGTGAGTTAACCATTTTTATTTTTCTTCTGGCTGCCACCAAGCTTATTACAGCCTAATATTTTATGGCAGGGGATGAGAGAGATAAGATTTCTTCAAGATACAGAACAGAAAAACTAAAACGTGGGGAAAATGGAAGTGACAAGTTAGTATCTTACTGGAAAGTGAGCTGGGATAATTAGTCATGATGTAGTAAAATGAAACCTGTGCCAGAAGTGATAAGGCTAAACTTAACAAAAAGTAAAGAAATAACGTATTTTTCTTTATTTTGAGATTCCATGGGCCAAACCCAGCTACTGAATAAGCAGATGAAAGTGTCAGTAACTTCAGTGGATTTGCATGTGCTTTAACCACTTTCAGTGGTTTGATCTATTCCCAGTACCTTACAGAAACAGAGGAGTTAGTTCAGCAGTATTCTGAATCAGCATGACTTCTGCCCATCTTAAACAACACTGAAAAAAGGTGCTTTTAATTTAGAAGAAATGCCAGATTCACTGTCATTCAAATCCACGTTGGTAAACTACTTTCTAAGGCTTTTTTTCCTTTTTGTTCAGAAACTTGCTGTTTTTACATTTTATACTCTTCATTCCAGGAATATCTGCCAATCATTTTGATCCTGCCAGCTCTCCTTTATTAATTGATTAACTACTGAAATAATCTACCAGTATTTAACAGACTTCTATCCCCAAATAATTACTCTGAAAAATAAATATATTTAACTGTTTCAGCTGAAACCGGAAATTCATGTGCATTGACCACAATAATACAGGTCTCTGTAAATACTGCAAAGTGCTCCTGAATACAGTATTCTCAAGAATTTACATTTTTTGTTATTTCATATTCTATTACAGAATTTGTGGAATGCATCTTATATTACATTAAATGTGTTAAGTGAAGGCAGCTGCAGAACTTGAAAAAAATAATCTGATATTAGACTAGTGCAATTTAGATGTCTATGTTCAAGAATAACAAGCACAAGAAGCTTACGCAGACGTTTGCAAGCCCCCCGTCCCATGCCTTCTTCTCTCCCCGCACACCACTACCCTAGGAAGAGTTCTCTCACTGTTCGTACAGAACACACTTCCATTTTAACTAACTGCTCACTAGGTCTCCCTGAGCCCAAATCTTGTACAGGGCTGAATCTCACTGTACTTAACCTATGCTGATGAGGTCAGTGCAAAGAGAAGAACTGTGACTTCTTTGTAGACTCATAGAACAGCCCAGGTTGGAAGGGACCTCGAAAGATCATCTAGTTCAACACTTCTTGCGTTCAGAAACACTGCTGTAACTCAACTCTTAAGTAAGAACCTTTACCATGTGAACAGGAAAAAAAACAAAACAAAACAAAAAACCACGAAAAATAGAGAGGAAAGATTCAGTGCTCTTCTCAAACTGAGGAGGTTCAAAGCCGCAGGGCAGTCTTGACCTCTGAAATGGAGGCAGTGACACCTTTCAGAAAAGAGTAAATATTCATAGAAACAGAGTGAGGGAACAATAAGGAACCTTCTCCTCTAGCCTGGCAATAAGGATGATGTTGAAGGAGAAAGAAGACCTGTAGACTAGTTGCTCATCTCAGCAAGACATACACATTTTATCCAATGCCTTTTAAAATGAAAAATACGCTTCGTCTTCTTTTTCATTTTCCTCAGTTTTGCACCAACCAAAGTACACTGTAGTCTCACCAAGCACTGATATTTTGACATTAAATCCCAAACTAATTAAGTTTCCTGTTTGTTAAATATCAGTTGAATGCAAGGGAATACTCTACAGAGATGCATTATCGGTGTACACGTGGTCATGTTAAGTAGGAAGACCTAATGACAGAGGTCAGTCAAAGCACAGGGAGGTCAGGTGAACAACTATTTATTTAATGACTCTGAAATTACTAACTATTCATCTTACAGAACATCATCCCAATCCTCACTGATGTAAAAGCCAGACAGAAATATTCCAAATCCAGTTTGGGATTTACTTTTTTTTTTAAAAACTAGACATAATCCAAGTTTCTTAGAGCTCTGATGCTTACTTTGTAAGATAAAAGTTCACTTTAGATCCACATAAATCAAAATAACTAAGATCCTCTTAGGAAGAAAAATGTAGAATTTCTTAACACATAGAACAATGTTTAAGCAGTACAGAGTAAGCAAATTCACACATGGGAACAGCTGAAGTCAAGTCTAAATATATACGCTTCATTTGAAAATGGTACTTTTAAAGGAGTTCAGTGGTTTCACAGACTAAAGAGGTAGCATGGGGAGTCTAAAGCACTCCAGGGATTTCAGATGGAATCCCACTGTGGTTTATCAAGTGGAGAATCATAACCTTAAAAGAAGTGAATTTCTAGGCCTCGACTTGCTGAGCAACGAGGTACCTCTCTGGATGAAGTACCTCGTGTAGGAACAAAAAAAAAAAAAAATCTACATAGAGAACTCCAAGTAGTGCTACAAGATTACTGCAAAGCCAAGGCAGGACTAGATTGGAGATCCATGCTCTTCTGATAGCTCCTCAAGGAAAATAAGAATGCAGTGTCCTAAAAGAAATGATAAATGTATGCTTCTTCATTACTCAAAGAACGCTATTACATCAGAAGTAATATACTATAGTCAGCATAGTAGTTGGAAAGAAAACTTTCAGAAAAATAGACTTCAGATGTTTTGCTCATTCTAAAATAAGATGCAGTTAGCCCTCGTGCCCTAGGCTGATATGCTAGTACCTTCCTCTAGGAATGCATGTTCTCATCTTACTTTACCTGTGGTTCCATTTTACTGGAATGGATTTAGAAATGTTGCTCTACTAAAAGAATGAACTTCCTGCTTAGTAAATATAGTTTGAAATATTATTAATGCTTTATATAAAATCTACAATTAGAGGAAAGAACGTCCACAAATATTGCACGAGTTATTAGAATGACCAGTTTCATGTCCTGTACATGCTGAGGATGGATGGATGATGAACGGGTGTAAGACCTGACTCACGTTGGACACTCTCTTCAGACCAGAATCTCCACGAAGAGCCCCGTGGCACAGCTGTGCCTGGGATGCAGGCAGCAACCATCCTCCCGGGGCTACGCGAAGCCACTGAAGGGCTGCGGAACTTCCTCCTGCCAATTTTTCTGCTTACATGTTTGTATTGCAGGACAAAGTTGTAGCAATTTTACAGCTACATCTGTAGCACTGCTGAATTCTCATGGCAAAACCTGCACAGATTACAACCCGATATTCTTTATTATCAACTTTGATCACAGCATAACTGTCATTTTGCATTACATGGAAAAAAATATTTGTCTTATTCATACCTCTATACAGCTTAATATATTCAACTGTGACTTATAGAGAAAAAAATGTATATGGAAAACAACAGTCCAATAAAGTAAGTTCACTTTAAGGCGGATTCTGCCTAAATTTTCTACTAGTATTACTTGTAAATTTCAGTGGAATTTTTCTTTTTTTTACAAAAAAACTCCCGTGGTTTATAGTTATATTTTATTTTTAAAGAAAACCAGTAATGAAAAACATAAATAGTGTATCCTTTAATGATCAACACACTGACTAATTCCACTAATGCTGAGTAGCATGTGCTGAAATGATGGATTATCTTAAAATATAATTTTACTAGCTCTGCTATGTAATTTGTTAAGCATTTAGTAATAAGTATGTCTAATAAAATATGAAAAAAATATTTAGAAAATGAACCATAATTTTAATATAATTTTAATTAATGGGAGTGCAATTGCAGTGGTTTAAATTACATTCCCAGTGGTAAAAAGCCTTTCAAACCTAATTTGTAAGCCAAGATGGTGGCTTTAATGACTGGCAGCAAAGTTTCTTCAACAGATTTCATGGGGCATGATCCAAAGATAATAGGTTTTCAGCCCAATGACAATCCAATTACAATGCCAATCAAAGCCAACTTCATGCACTCTAATTATCAGATTTAGCTGTCAGTTCAAATACAAACATAACACTTTTATTTAAATAAAAATTTAATTTAGAAAAAAGAAGACTTCATGTGTGATTTATTGAGACTGCAAGAGCAATCTAACTTATTTCTCTAGTAATATAATAAAATCAGTCTTGTATTAAAATTGTGAAAACTTTTCATTCTCCTGTATGTGCTATGCTGTATTATTCAGGAGTTAATTTAAGCAAAAAAGCATAACATAACATGGCAGTAGATATTTGCAGACTAGAAGTAGGTTAAATAGAGTAGCAAGGTTTCAGTGAGACAAAACTCCAAGTGAATAAATGACAAAACCTAATTAGTTTTTTACCAGTAATCAGGAGAAGCTATGTTAAGACCACAACCCATTTATGTAGGTCTAGAGAACACACTGCATTGTAGCTTTCCTCCCTTCTCTGTCTGCTTCTGGGTATAACGAGTGTGTAAATGCATAGCTTTTTATTATATGTGCGTGCTTATTTGTATACATGTGGAAGAAATATGTAAGTTATAAAAAACACAAAAAATGTTATGTTAAAATAAATTTAATGTTCCAAATATAGGCATCTCCCAGCTGAAATAGCCCCATGGTACCTACCAACTGCAACCTTGCTGTTATTCTCCCTCTCTATCAAAAGTTATTATTTATTAATTAACATAATTATAAAGATCTCAATATAGGAAGGAAAAGCTAGTTCAGGACTCTTTATGCTATAATACATTACAGCACAATTAGCAACTCAGGCTTGGCTGAAACAGAGGTAATTGTCCTCTAACATATTTAACACATATAAAATCCTGTCTTCCCACAACTAAAAGAAATAGGAAAAAAGAATTACAGAAGGAGCAATTATTATACCATTCTTTAAGAATGTGAACTAATTTCCACTTGCCATTTACTCCCCCTGTTGTATATCAGCTCCTAAATGTTTGGTAGTTTGTTGGTTATAGCTAGAACACCAAAAGTGTTAGATTCTACAGGCTCTTATCTTCAGTGGATTCCAAAAAAATACATCCAGTGCAGATAACAAAAGCAAATCCTATATCAGGGCTGACAAAAACCAAAGATAACATTATGATAGGTGCAAATGCTAAGAATAGTAACACCCTTAATGACAACCCAAATATTTGAAATCAATTTATACAGCTTTCACTATATCCAAACACTGAAACTGAATTAAAAATCCTGAATTAAAAAAGTAATTGTTGCCTTGCCCGTGCTCACCGTTTATATTAATCATTTATGTCACTTCTGCTATGACACTATTCTTTCCCATAAAAGTCAAGCCATGCCAGCCTCACCTTCCTACTACTCTCCATCATCTAATTCCCAATACATTTCATTCCTCTCCCTCTCTCTTTTTCAGATGTCCATTACATCATTCTTTGCTACTGCAAGGGACTCAACCTCATGACCACTGTGTAAGTGCAAAGAAAAAGGATTTCAAGAACTGGAATAAATGGGAAGGAGAGGTACCACATTTATATAAAATTCTGAGACGATCATCAGTCTAAAGATGGAGCTACCAGATCCTTGAACTCACCATCATTTCTCTTCATTTGGGGGTTCTAAATAGCCACGTAGTCTTTGCCTTTGAAATCATAACAGCTTTAGAGTTCATCCAACAAAGAAACATAAAACTAAATGGCAGAGCTAAGTTCAGTAGTGTTACATTTCAAACGCTCTCTGGAGATAACCATCCAAAGACAAGCAGCCTCCCCATTTGTCAGCCTTTTTTTCCCTCCTCTTTGGCAGACATCTTGCAGCCCCTCTATTTCTGAGCACCTCTACCAGAAAGTCCCTCCATGAGATGGGACAGGAGGATCCTGGATGCAATCTCAAGACCAGTTTCTACCTCAGAAAAGTTAAGAAATTCACTCACAATTACATTTTGTCAAGGTCACGACATTCCTCTGCTCCCTCCAGCCAAAGTTGGAAGTTAAGAACTCAACTCTACCATTCACTGTAGCTGTTTCAACTTGTGCCATTATTATTGTTTGGCTAAGACATTGTTTTCTATCCTTTTATCTATGTAATTTTGTAGGTTAAGAAAAGGAAGGTAATAATGATATACCTTTTGCACATGGAACACCAAAAAAGAAAACCACAGCGTATCTAATGTACAGCTCTCAACAGCCTGGTCTGGGGCTAGCTTTAGGAGTCCCTAGATTTTGTTTGCATTACCTGCCAGATGTAACAGTAAAATTTCCTGACTTAAATATCACAAGAACAAGAGCCATAATTTATCATCATTGTTACTACTACTATTATCATTACTACTACTTTTATTCTCTAACTCACTCAAGGCATCAATAACTGGAAGGACAGTTTTGAAAGCCTATTTAGCAATTTGACCATTGCTTACACATCGTGAATTTAGGAAGTACACTGAAAAATTTTAGAATTCCTTTACTACATACTGTTCAGGTTTGATCTGTGCTTGGGGGAAAATGCTCTGAAAACTACCTGTTTTGTCCAAACTTGCCTGGCATTACAACATAAAACACATCATCAGTAGGGACATTAGGATACGATCTAAACGTACCTACGTCCATTAACATTAATAGGATCTACAGAAGCTTATATCACATGCTGAATCTAGCTCACAAATTTGTTTTGTTGTTTAGTATCCAGAGTTTAAACATCATCATTAACTGTTTTTCAGATTTGTAGTATTTTATACCAAGATAAATGAAAGAAAACTTTAAAAGTAATAAGCAAGTTATGTTGTTTGTATAAATTCTTCTGCATCGTCTAAGACTTTTTTTTTTTTTTTTTCCCTGTCACATTACAGTAGAGATGAACATTTTGGAAACAACAGCTAGCCAAATCCTAGAAGCTATTAAAAATGTTTTCCAAGGTAAAGCATCATGCCAAGAACAATACTAACACTCAGCACGGAGTAAGATATAAGAAAATACAGCAAAATGTGCCAGAAAATTATTCAGCTAACCTTTATTAATGGAAATATCTGAAGGGCAGTACTTCCCCCATACAGAATCTATACAAAGAATTTGAAGTTCGTTAGAATGATGAATCAGAAACTTACCCATGGATGTTTTATGCCATTCAAGCAAGGCTAAGGTATTTTATTTTCTGAGGACAGGTAAAAGCTGATAAACTACTTCTGGGTGCATTTCATCAGAATTTTACCAGCTTGCAACCGACAGCACAATTGGGGTTTTTTTAATGTTTGATACACTCAGTCATCACATACGCAAAATGGAAAACCAGATTTAATTGGTTAGCTCAGACTGTAAACTGGGATACACCCTGTTCAAATGGACATCGTTACCCTGCATCATCATGGCTTATAAAAATCTGCCCCAGTGTTTAATCAGATATTTAAACCTACATATTTCTCAGCATTCTTAAGGCCTACTTTGTGCACTACACAGGATGCCAAACTTACAAATTTACAGATTACTGATCTTTTCCTTCATTTTAAAACCAAGTTTTGAGTTCTGAAAGCAGTCTGACCTGTATTCCTCATTTTTTTGATTCCTTGAGGATAATGACCTTTCACAGCCTTTTTATCAGCTTGACCTGGAGAAAAATGTGACACATTTATATTCACACACTCTTTTCTGATTTTGATGTGGATCCAACTCTGCCATCCTTATTCAGGACAGCAGAATTAGGTCTTCAGTGCCTAAACAGTGAAGATCTAGAGCCGAAGGAAATCTGCAATAAGCAATTACAAGTTCTAGACAAGGGTGAACTGGAAAGATGCGGGGGGGGAGGGGGGGGGAGGCTTACTTCATTTCATTAAGATAATGCAGTGGAAAAGGTGAATAAGTGAAAGAGTGCATGTGCATGAGAGAAAGAGCTCAGCAAACATCCTTCTTAAATTAGATGGATCCTCAGTTTTGTGTTATCTTGCTTGCCCTTCAGGACAAGCAGAGGCGCAAAGGAGGTAAATTGGTTTTTTTAGAAAGTTGTTCTTTTGAGGATGCTCATGGCTAGTAAAGGAAGGTCATTTCTCAATAACAGTGTTCTTTGAGATGAGTAGTGATCATAGACAATCTAACTAGGACATACTTGTCTCATCACTTAAGACTCGCAAATTTTCCTTTGTTCTTCCCCTCCTCCTGCTTGATACGGGACATGCAAGGAAAAATGCACTCACCACTATTTCAGATATGACCCAGCCACAAGGGACACACCTAGCAGGAGAGGGATTGATTGGGAACTGAAGGTATTTCTGGAGAAGGAAAGAAGGTCACTTACTAGTAACCAGGATTCTTCAAACTCCAGTTACCCCAACTACTAATTTACCCAGAAGGATCTCAAATTTCTTCATAGCAAGAGATACTGCAGCACTGCTCTATCAAGTATTACATGGGCTCTTGAAATGTTAGAGAAGGAGCAGCATTTGTGAATGGAGCTCCTCATAGTTGCACAGTAGATACCTGAAAATCCAGACTTTATCCAAACCTGCCACAATCTGTTGCCTCAGGTTTTGAGGTCTCTATGCAGACAATTCCCCTTTTCAGGGGAAAATGCACCCCATTTCTTGTCAGCTCCCGCTAGTTCCAAAATCCAGAGTAATTTTGTTGACATTATCAGTGTTTTGATAAGGGATCAATTTCATTCCAGTATAGAGTATTATTTTAAAAAATTTTGGCACTTGTCTAATTCAAAAAGATGAATATTGCTCTATTACACTGGAGATACAAGGTGCAAATACCACAGGCAAATGGGATTAATGCCACTCATCTTCTATAAAGAAACATAGCAGGTCAAGCCCTTATTTATTTATTTATTATTGTTGCTTTACGCTGGCGTCTGTGCAAATAGGTTATAAGTTGTTACTTAGAGCCAAATGAAGTTTGAGACTTTTAAAACCAACTGGAAGTTTTAGCAGCCTTTCTTCCAAGAAACAGGATTTCAGATTGTACAGTTAAACCGTTTTGTCAACCCTGAGAGAGTTGGGCTACTTGTGCTTCAGGTTGAAATCTCCCATGTTGTTAAGCAAAACCAAGATGATGGAAATGTAAACATCTTACTTATTATATGCTTGTTCCTTCAGCAAAATAGAGCTTTAGCCTTAGCAAGCCATGGCAGTATAACACATTGTAAAAACAGTAACAATAGCAAAAATTATTAAACATTTATCTCTCCCATGAGTGAACATCTGGCATGTATCAAAACGCTGCCTTGGGGATTTAGCACCAGAACCTTTAAGGTTTTATGCGACAATGCCTAGAGAGGGCAATAATAGAGCATATTCCACACAGGTTTTTTAATCACTGGCCTCTTGAAAATATCAAGAGCAGGAGTTGAACCACATATCACTTTATAAATGAAATGTTAGCATTCTCATTTGTGACACAGGAAAAAATATCAACTGTATTTTTAATTAACTAACAAGAAATTTAAAATAAATAGTGGGGGGAGAAATCAAACAAAATATGATATTGCAGATCGCAGACAGATGTGATAGAGGTTGTCTTTTTTTGACCTTACATGAAGGACGCTTTGCTAAGGGGAAGGACTTTTCTGACCTAGGAATTTTTCTGACGGTTTTCAAGCTTACTACCTCTACGAAGCTTTTTTTCTCTTTCCCCTAAGTCTTAGAAAAGTTGCAGGAAGCCGCTAAGAAAAGCCAGTCAAGTATTATGTCCCTCTGAGACAGGTAGACCCACACACACATACATAATTACTACGTGACAGCTCCAGGTCCAACCACAGATGCTCAAAGATTAAAAGTCCTCACAGTCTCAACGCTACAAATAACCTAAGAGCTGCCACCTACAACAGAACACTGTTTTTCTTCATAAACTGGAGAATCCTCCTAACTCAGCAGGAGACAAGGCACCTCCTGTCTCACCAGTGCGGTGTTCCCAAACACCAGCAGAAACGGGGGGTTCACGTCCAACAACCTGCTCAGAGCGCGAAGCAGAGAAGCAGAGCAAGCTCTGGGCCACTAGTGCTGTTACGACATCTGAATTCCACCTTAGTTCACACACCACGTTCTAGAAGAGATAACATATGTGGGGGCGTTAAAATTGCATCTTTAATCTTTTCTTTTACATCTTTAGAAAAATGTATGAATCTGTTTCTGAATCTCCCAAGGAGCTCTAAAACAACCACTTGGGAAGAGGGAGAGGAGCGAGTGGGGTGTGTGGTTTATGATTACATAAGTCTTTTTTTTTTTGTAGGGACAAGACAAAGATTTATGTAATGCAAGGAGGAAATGCGTGTAATGTGAATGATATTGGGAAGCAACAGAGAAAAACCTGATAGCGAAGATTAAAGTGCAGGGCCTCATATGGATCACGTGTTAGGTCAAGATACAAATGTGAGAGGAGAATATAAAAGGGTTCTGTTTGGACTCTTGTTATAGTAAGATATGATTATACAGTTGTATAGCCGTGTTCTCAGGCAGGGCTTCCCTCTCTCCCTTTAATAACCTCATAGGTTCTTTTAAAAAAGGAAGAAGAAAAACTTGAAAATTTTGCGATTAACATTTTTATTAACAAGACTGTCCCAGGGTCATAATCGCATAACTAAACCTCTTAGTTTCTTAAGCAAGAAGCACAACAACTACATAATTTCTGATTGGGTTTGCTTCTTTGCAATATTTTAAGATCTATTAATACTTTTTGTTAAATTTGACTATGTATGTTAGTATTAAAAATAAGTAAAAACGTTCAGCTATTTGCATTATTTAAGTACTTTTCTAATACATTTGAGGTTCTATATAAGCCCATACCAGATTTCCTTTCTCCGTAAAGGAGCCTAGTCAGTTTATGCATAGATGTTCAAACAAAAGGTTCTAAAATAGTGCATTGTAGAGGAATAAAGATGGTGAGAAAAACAGAATTATACAGGGAATATAAGTTAGTCTAGTATTCCCAGAGAATAGCATTTCTGGGTAGCATGAAGGATTCTGCTCATGAATTCATCTCTGATGAAACCAGTGGTGGATTTGATGCAAGAAAGTAAAGAATGGGAGAGCAAAGGATGCTGTCACAGGGAAAGGGAGCAAGAAGCCAATGAACTGACAGACTCTGACGAAAAATAAAAATCCCAAAGAGGAAATTACATCCAATACACTACTTGTCCATGGTTTAAAAACAACCCCAAATGATATCCTATAGAGGCTAGGAATGGGTTTTTTTGGATGATCAAGACTCAGTATATGTCGGTATCAAAAGCCAGTGCTATAGAAGGACAGGTAGCAGTCAATAGACTACGCTACTGAAGAAAGTAGAAACACACACTCTAGTGTGAGATGTGACTCAGTTTTTCCTAGCCACAGAAAAGCAGTACTGCCCTTAGCTCTGCAAATATACTCAGCTATTTCAGTGCTAAGTAACCTAAGTTTAAAACTGTATTTGTAACATGAAATGAAATTATGATGCCAAAGTAAAATAAACGTCGAGCACACTCAGTCAATCATCTGTATCATTCTTTATGGCTCTCATTTATATTTGATATTGAATTGCTCACTTTTTAAAATTCAAATAACTCCCTCATCGATCTGATCCTGAATGATTTTACTGAACATATCTTTTTAGTATCTAACACACTGTGATTTTGTTCCACATATGTTGTGCACTAGCTGATTCCATCCTAACCTCACAAAACATATTAAGCTTAATAAATATATTTATGAGAATTACTTTGTATAGTCCTTATGCAATCAGCCATGCTGTGTATGATAGCCCAAGACGATGAAAACCCATTGACTTTTTGTAGCAAATTAGTCTACCACCTAATCGGTGAACCCTGCTAAGCTTTTGAATTATGACGAGAACCAGCAGCTCAGTTAGAACACTCAAATGAATTATATCAATTCATAAACTTGTTCATGTCCAGATTTCATTAGCCACACATTAACAGCATTTTATGTTTATTACTGCTCTGACATAATCTATAAATAACTGAAATGCTAATCATAGTGTTCTGCCAGGCATCATCATTTAATCATAAAGAGATACATTATTATAAACTATAATAGATAATAACAAGTCCAGGTCAATGGCCGCATATTAAAAGATCACAATTATATCCTATAAGGGTATGTACCTCATACATTTGGTGACACAAAGGTCCATATCTAATCACTTGCAAATGTTTCCCCTCTGACATACTTACAGTACAAGGTGACACAATTAAGAAAATATGCTTGTAAAACAGGGCAATCTTTGAGCATCAAAGTAAACAGAGAACAATTAATAGTGAGGGAAAACATTATAGCATTTGCCAATGGCAGTTCTATTTAACTCTTCATTTCTGGGTTTGTTTTTCTCTACTGAAAGAAATAATCACAACACTGGGGCAGTTTATTATAGAAGAGAATACTGACTTATTACTGCAGCAGCTACTGAGCCAGGGCTGCTGGATGTTACCTAGTGGCTAAAAGCATGAACCAAAAGGTTAAGTTGCCTTTCTTTTGCAACCCTATTGTCTACTCTAATGCATTCTGTCAATGATCTTATGTCATAAAGAAATCTGTGATATTCAAATGTAGCCTCTATGTTTTCTTTTAAAGAACACTTACTGACTGAAGCTGCTCTCAATGTCCATTTTGCAGTCCCCGCTCACGTTCAGGCATTCTGACATTACAGCTGCTCCTTTTTTTCCCAAAACAGAGAAATTATCTAGATTATATATATAATTTAAGATGATGGAATCAGTAGTTTACTGACTAATGGTAGTTCAATGGTTTTCCTAAGGTAAAACAGTCTGGCAAAATACCAGTCACTAAACAAATAATTTCCCTAAGAGCTTTATCAACTAAACTACTTCTAAGTGAGAAATGAGTCTGACCCAAGGACCAAGAATTAATTGCAGATTATTGAAATGAAGTTGTTTTCTGTGGGTTTATTTTTTTGTAGGTTTTGTGTTCTAGTTTTTTGTGTTGTGTTGGTTTTTTTTTTTAAGAGAATTAGACTAATTTAAAGCTTTAGTTGAATAGGAAGCAGAGATGTAGTCTGTCATTGCGAGCACTTGCACCTCATAGCTCAGGGTGAACTGAGGGAGATAAAGAAAGGAATGTAAAACACTATGGAAACCAACCTCTGGAGACTTAATATTCTGATCAGCTCACCTCCGAACATCTGGCTCTTAAATGTTCAAGCACAAAAACAAGAGAGCTAATGAAAGCAGTACATATTATCTCTCCCATCAATGTACCTCACAAACACCTGCTAAAATTAAAACAAATTGAATCTTGATTGCTGATTAAGTACCCCTTCTTTAGCTAGATATTCTGTCATTATTTGCCCTGGCGCACAATGCATAAACTGATGAAAAGCTTGTGGTGGGCTGCAGCAGCAAAGGTTGATAAAAGACGATTTGAGACGTAGATGCATGTAAACTGTAGCACATTAACTTTATGTACTGTAGCCCTTAAAAAGTTAGTTTTAGATTTTTTCCTCATTTCCAGGGCAAAAATCAGTTTCATTTAAAATGGAAAGCACATTGTTTCTCCAAAACATTCACATCCCAGGGAAGAGTTGATAGATGGACCTCACAGTATTTACTAACACCACTGCCTAGCTACTGAGCTGAAAAATCCCTCTGAGCAGTACTACTGTGCCTAGTGTGCTTTTTAGGCATTATCAAGTATGTGTGAAGACTTTCAAGCAGTTATACATGTATGCCCATGAAAAAAGAACACAAAACCTGCTCAGGAATGTATGGCCTCTATTTATCTTAAATAGATGCTTAGGCAATGGCAAGAGAAAGGTTATATAGTTTACTGCCAATAAACTAGGGGAATGCTCTGCTTGCACACTTCAGGCAGGATAAAAACATCCATTAGGATTTTCATCACACCAATATAAATACCCTCCTACGTGAACACTGATGACAGATGTGTGGCTAATCTACCATGTTAACTTCATTTGAGAAGTTGTGGTTTTGTTCAAACTTTATTAGTTAAACTTGAATTGATCCCAATACATTTTAAGTCGGTATTTAATCTAGTTTAAGTATGTTTCCAGATATCATAAACTCTTCAGACATCATTGTGTTTACTATATATATATGTATTCATGTAAATTTCACTGTTAAAATAATCAACTTTTATTTGACTCACAGTTCTCTGATAATCAAAAAAGAAAAAAACCAGCAACATGACAGTGTGTAAATCCTTCTTAACAATAGCATCTACAAAACCTGTTTCTTGACTGACAATAAGGTCATAACAGCACATATGTTTGGCATATGTATTTCATCAATGGTGATTATAATGTGAACCCAGAATTAGCTTCAAAATGATGGGTTACTTAAAGATCTGGGAGAGGACATTTAAACAAAAGAAAAGAAATGTCCTGAATCACTTACTATAGCTTGACTGTTTTTTCCCCACTTATTGCATTCTAAATTATTTAAATATACTATTAGACATCATATTGGAAAAAAACAGATGTTTTCTAATTATGAACTGATTTTACAGTGTGATGGTGTCACATATTTAAATTACAAATACACATTTTTAGCATTCCAGCTGTGCTTTACAAGAGTTTAATTTGCTTCTTGTGATATGTCACATTGCACCTGCCTTTTAAAACTCCTATAAATGTAAAGCATTAGCCAAGCATAAGTATTAAGACATGCTGATGAATTCTAAAGATTTTTAACATCTTATAGAAGATGAAATTCATATAAAGATTTAATAATGAACCAGCTAAATGTTTATTTAAAATAACATTTACAAATATTTTAGAGAAGTACCAAATGGGACTGATGACTTGTGTGTATGTACATAGGCAGTACAGAGAATTAAATTTGTGCTCTTCTGCTCCTTTCGTACACAAGATATTCCGCAGTACTCTATCAACTAATGAGGTTAAATACTGATAATACAGCAAAATTTTGTAGGAAGCCAGCCATGCTCTCAGCCACTACTACACACACAGACCCATGGACGTTAGTTACAGTATTATCAACGGGAGAAATACTGGCCACAGCACAAGAGCTATTCATATTCTTTCAAAAACAGTCCATCAGTTTGAAGCTTTCCAGCTGACAGGACAAGAGATAAACAGCAAAAATACCAGCCTAACGTCTCCTGTGAAATACATTAGAACTATTTGCATTAGCACTGGCTGGTCATATGAACTTGAACTTCCTATTTTATCACCCAGAGTACTCCCTATTGATTTACATTTACCGCTCCCACAAAGTATGCGTGTGGGTATCTGTGACTCCAAATGCACAGAATCCAACATATGTTTAAGGCTATTAATATCTAAATAAGAACAGGTAGATCGTCAATGACAATGCTGATGATAAACTAGGATGATATTCTATTTCTGGGAATCAAAGAGCAATATTTTCAAGGAGAAGAGATTTTAAACTTTGAAGTAATTAGCTTGTGATTCACAGAAACATGACGATACAGTGGAAGTATACACAGCTATTTATTGTCTTGTACACTCCCTAGAAATAACAATTACCGGTTTAGATTTGTATGCAGGTATAAAAAGAGAAAGAGTGTAAACAAGTCACAGAGAAAATGTAACACTGTTGATGCACCTTTTAAACCTGGTCTTCTAACAACAAGGAAGAGAAACTTTTGAAGCACTCGTCATCTTATGATTACAAAGACAAATTAAAGAATATTGTAGACAAACATAGCTGTTCCTTTAGAGCTGGTTACTAACTGCACACTTTCGAAACACACTCAGAGACCTACTCATTAACAGTCTAATCCTACCTCAAGTAAATTAAAGGAAACTTCTGCAGTGACATCAATAGGAACTAGAACAGGCTCTACCAGCGTACTGTAAAACTCATCACAGTTCTCTGTACTGGATCCTTGTTGCTGAATGGGGCTGGCAGAAAGTAGCCCTATCTTTCTGTCCCCTTGAAAAAGCACTGCTGTTCCACGTACCGTAACACAGCACAGAAATTATTTTCCCTGAACAAGACAGTTGTCTTCTTTGCAGCCTCACCCGGCATTGCAAAGCCCTCGGCGTGCACACCAGCTCTGCACCCGCGCAAAATGAAATGGCAAAGGGAGAGGAGGGCACAGAAGGCCCAATGGGAGACATGACAGTGAGGCAGTTGTGGTAATCAAACTGTGTTGTAATGTATTTTAAAATGTAAGATTTTAGCAGCTCCACATAATCATACCTGCAATTCAAAAGCTTCCTTGCTCTTAAGTGTATTAGAGAATAAATGTGAGGGCATTTGGCCTACATAAAGTGTTATAAGTCCTTTGGACACATTTTACAGAGACATTTTCAGGGCAAGGCTGTGTTACAAAACAGAATGATTCTTCCTCAGGAGACCTTTCAAAGATTCCTACTTGAGTTTTGACATGTGCTTTTTGTTTCAACACTGCATGATGCAGTAGTCTTTGTCATATACTGCAGTGTCATAAATAGGCAGATAGAGATTGTGTATGCTTTGCTAGAGATAAAAAGTGGATGCTCTGCAGATCTCAAGATTTTCAACCAGTCATTAGGGAAATTACTTTTGCTTCTCTGCCATGAAGTTCATCATACATGCAGCGAAAATTCTATGCTCTGTGCAGGTTAAGTAATTTTGCAGGAAGTTGCACTTTACGCAATACACATACTAAAGGCAGAATAACTGCTTTACGTGCAGCTTTATTTTGTATCACATGAGGAAAATTAATGGAATGTTTACCTTGCATTTTGTAAAATTAATTGTTTTCCAGACTAATTTCAGAACTTAATGCAGTCTGAAAGCAATAATACTTAAACATCAGAAAATTCTCAAAACTGTCTGAATTTCTCTAGTCTCATGATTTTCAATTGCCAACAATACTTTAATTTCTATTAAACATGCCAAGCCAATTTTACTCTATGTAAAATTACTTATGTAGGCTATCACTGTACATCATATGTTTACAGTAAAATGATTAACAACAGAAGACTGAGCTAGGATAAACCAAGCCCATTCTGGTAAGGGATCTTAAGTTAAGCTTTAGATTTTTATTTCCTTTTTGAAAAGCATTTACCCCACTTTACCTTGATAAAAAAAAAAAATCTGCAGTTGCATTACTTCAACTGCAGTTGCACCCTTCAAAAAAGGGTGAGACTCACCTTCATTCTTGCACCAACAGCCAGAAAAGGCATAAGGATAGAGAAGATGTGAAAAAGCTCATATTATGTCAGGTGTTACTACGGAGGATACAGTCCCACTCGATTTGCCACCTGTATGCTTTACCCATCCCAGCTGTAAGACAGAGGAAATATATTGACCTGCTTTGCAAAACACTTGAACATAGAGTATTTAAGATGCATGACAGATAAATGATATTTAGATGCTACCCTAACACCCTATTAAGTCAGAACATTCTCACTGACTCCATTTGGAAAAGAGTCAGGCTTATGGGTTTTCACAGGTAGAGGGGGTCTTTAATTAAAGGGTTTTCTATGCCTGTTCTGGAGATAATATAGATGAAGTGCAAAAATCTGATTAATTTTATTTTTTGTTCCAGGATTTGGCACGTTACAGTATCATCTCTAACTCTTCAACACTCTTTTATTAAAGGAGGAAAAAAAGAAATCAAATCTTCAGTCCATGTTCCAGGAATGCTTTGTCTGGGTTTTCATGCTATTGCTTCCTGTATCATGAAAGTAATATCAAACTGGAAATATTTCTGTTCAGCAACTTCAGCAACTCTAAATTAAGAGAATCTGTAGTTTATTGGCTTTCAATGCTTGAGCAGGTTAAGAATGTGTAAGCAAGAAAGATTTCATTTAGAAAGAGGAGTGAAATGTCCATGATACCAACAGAGACATTAAGAGAGATTAGGCCATCTCCATAAACTACTTTTCAGCTACTAGATTATCAAAAATAATGAATGCCACTAATTAAAGGAAACAATTTTTGAAATAAAGAAAATTCATTTTTAACTCAGTAATAGCTCATGGATATAAAATTGTATGATAACCAGTAAAACGGTTTTTACACTGTTGTACCAAAATAGGCATTGACCAACACTTGCTTTAGAGCAGATGGCCATTGGGTCACACTCTACACAGTATAACTGTTGTGAATTTGGAAAAAAACACTCCACTAAACAGATATTCAAAATTTGGCTTACAAATACTTGGAGCTTTCCATGAACTACAGAGTGGTTACCACCTCAGTAGACATCAGCAACAATTCTCAGAAAATGGTGAGAACTGTACATAATTTGAGATGAATCATGCGCCCAAGCAACTACTCAAGAGCCATTTAAAATGTTTGAAGGGGCAAATTATGATCCTGTAGGCAAGCAACGAAATAATATCAAAAGTGTTTAGAAAAAATAAGTGTAGTTTGAGCAACATTTTCATTCTCTGACAGGAATGAAGACATGTCTCTCCCACTTCTGTTGCCAGTTTTTGTAGACCATGATCAAAATGTGATTAATTCATCCAACTTCAAATGTGTCGGGTTTTTTCAAATTTAATTTTGAAATCTCGTTGCCTTTATTTTAAGAGCTCAACAACTTCTGAATGAAAAGGCACAAGAAACAAAAGATGCTTTAAATTTTGCTGGTATCTTAGTTACTTTGAATTTCAGCTGGTGAGTAATGACATTACCCTTACGTCATGTTACAGTACTGCATCCAGCTGGATCACAACCCTTCAGTTGGTCAGAAAATGCACTGCATGTTTTCTGCAGAGCTTCTTAAGAGATCTCAGAACCATAACCTACTATGAAGTTTAGGCAAAGCATCTACAGAGATAATCTAGCTCCGCACACTTCATTTGAAGCCCATGAAGTAGTTATTCAACCGAAGTTGTCTCTGCAGAGGTGCTTCAGAAGCGCTCTGCAGCAGAGAAGTGATCTATAGCACGATCTGCCTTCTGAAGAACTGGATTCAGGGGTTTTCCCCCCAAAAGCCATCTGTCAATAGAGAGGTAGGCTTACCATCAATATAAAGTGGCAGAGAGCGGTTGGTGTCGGTAAACCTGTGGTGCTTTATCCCCATTGAGGACACCAAATGTATTGAAGTTTCATTCAGTGTCTGTTAACAACATTCACCTTGAGCCAATAGCTTCATTTCAGGGGGAAAAATAGTAAAAAGCAGGTAAAAAGTTGAATATTCAGAGTCATGATGGGAGAGATTCATCACTTTACAGTGTGGATGGCAACATGCTAGAAAAAATATGAAATATGTATTAAAAATAAAGCCAGAAGCTACCATTTTAGGAATTTTTAGATAGAACACAAAGAATAACCTAGAATTTCTAAAGCATTGGTAAATATGAACCAATTACTTATTATTTCATTAAAGTGGAGATGGGAAGGACCAATTCCTAACCCTCAGTGTTTGCCTCCTGGGGTCCTAGATAGCTTTTCCTGTCAAATTAAAAGGGAAAAAAAGATAAATAAACATGAGAAATTAAGATTGTCTAGGTATATGAAGGAGAAAGGAAAAGAAGCAAGGAAATAATGTTCCACAATTATTACCAAAGCTAAGAGAAACAAAATTACTTGATCATAAATTCAGGATAATCTGGTTTTCTTTATGAGTTTCCATTTTATTAATGAAAGGAAGGTAACACCTTAGTGTACCCGGATGAATTAAAATGCCTATTTGTAGAAGCAATCCTCCATAGGGGTCTTTAATAGAATCTGTGAACAATTCTGGAGTCAGATAATTTAGCTGTAAAAAGGCAATATTAATAGCTCACCTCTCTCAGTACACAGACCGGTCTGGACAAAAGTAGAAAGAAGAGAATATTGGCATGAAAGACTGTGCGGCTTATTTGCATTATCATAACCTCCATGCAGCCAAGAAGCTTCACATGCAAGCAGCTCTTTTTCAAAAGGGGAGAAAGTCGACAAGCACAGAATCTGTAAATTGTCTGTCTGCCTTGTTTATCAAATTCAACATACACACAGAGCGAGCTTTGAACAGAAGAGTATTAAATACCTGAAAAGACTGGCTTTTATTTATTTAAAAACTGCAGCAAGTCTACTTTAGAGCAAACTTCTCTCAGCCAGGATCAGCACTGAGGGGCAGATCCTCAGCTGGTGTAAACAGTCCTATTTACAACACCAAACTCAGCTGAGCTGTTTATACCAGCTGAGGATCTGTCCTCAAGCCTCTTAGCATTAGCTCTATTCAGCTTAAATCTAACAGCCTCTGGTCAGACTTTGGGGGATTTCTTTTTTGTTGTTTTGTTCTATGCCTGATATGTGGTCTGCTCCTGTGGTTTGCGAGAAGTTGGAATACAATACTCTCTCCAAGTCTGCAGTACAAAAAAGTGGGATACTATTTCACAGATTTTTTTCATCTCATTATTCTAAAAAAAAAAAAAAAAAAAAAAAAAAAATTTCTCTTAAATATAATTGTTCAAACACTTCAACTTAACTCCTCAGCAGGATTAAATACACCTGAAAAAATATTCAGGTATTTTATCCGCATCAGCTCTTGAAATGAAGTTCCCATAAGTTTTCACAGTCTTTGTCCTGGAAAATGTATGTACATCACAAATGTAATTTATTTTAATGATTTATCATAGTGAAAAAGACAATGACTTTGACATCGCAAAATATTTATTTCCTTCCTAATTTTAAAAAGGGTTTTCTCATTAATTTTTTAACCTATTGAAAGAGAATATATAAAATATCTTCTCTCACTTATTTTGAACAAATATGACAAAGATGCTGCTCATGAAAATTCCAATCAGATCTTATTAACTGCAGTTAAATTCCATACATGGCAGACAGTGTCTGCAAATAGAAATATGAAGGGAAAAAAAGAAATGAGAGGAAATAGTTCAGCCTACCTATGGGTACCTGCTACTGCCTACACTATGAAAGTAGGATAATTTCAGCCTTCAGAAAATCAGGGGTTTTGTTATTTGGGGTTTAAAATGGTACCAATGCTCTCTTTTCAGAGAAGAGGGGTGTAAGAGGCAGAAAATTTCTTTACATCAGCCCCTGACACTCTTCATGTTTTATAAAGATCAAAATGGTGATTGATGTTGAACGCTGAGAAGAACCACAAAACCACATGTTTACTAAGGAACTATAAGAACAACTGCTTGGAAAGTTTCAACAGAAACTATAGAAAATTGATTTTTTTCAACTCAATCAAGTTCTTTTGGAGGATGAACTGGTTTTATGAGCAAGACTGGAAGAAAACTATTAACCAAAACATAAATACTCTAGCCTCCCAATTTTTCTGTTCTATATAATAGTAGTTCTGGTTCCTTCCTCCCCATCCTTATTCCTCATCTTTTCTACAGACTGAGTTCTCCAAAGAGATTTAATCACCCATGATGAGACTGCCTCTACTTAGAAAAATGGGGGGAAAAAAATTTTTAAAAAAATAAAAAAAGAGACAGAGCATAAGATCACACACCCAAATACTTGAGAGAGCAATACAGCACATGAGGAAAGGGAGCCTACACGAGACCATCAGTACATTATCTGCAACTTCACATAGCCCTGGCAATATAATGAATTACAATAACTAACACATTTTGATTCTCTTGTGAAATACTTAGATTCACTCTTTTAAAAAAAAAATCTCTCACAACCTGCTAAAGGACATATCCAAAACTCGTCTTCTGACTACATCTATTTGCAAGGTAAAATACAGGCTGCTGCCCTAACCAGATATGCAAACAGTTGTTCCACTAGTGTAAGAACGGTACGGATGACCACAGAAATCTGATTTCAAATCAGATATCACTACAAACAAGACCTGAAAGCTTATGAGCGATCTCTAATGTATACTTCTGGAATTTCTTATTTCACAGATGTTATTCAAATTCATCACATGAAGAAAAAATTCTACCATTCTCAATAACAGTTTAGTAGAAATGAAAACAAACCAAATTTGGCAGATGATGACAAATGTAATTTTCTTCTATGGTAAAGGTGAAGGTGACAAGTAAGGCTTAATCCACACTGAAATTACTTTCAGGAAAATCTGTTACTACAGAGTTCGAACACACACATACGGCAGTGCAACCCACGAATAAACCCCACGAGTCTATCCCCCTCTGAACAGGGAACTACTATCTCAAGTTGCACTATGATGGATCCATTTTCATGAACAGACAGGTAAGCAATAACTCTATGCCTTTTTCTTTCTTCTTTATTTTAATATCTATTCAGTCTTGTTATTGGGCTATTATATTTTGCTGTTGCAATTTAAACCCTTTATCAGAAATAAATCTTTGAGTTCTATTATCTTGTAACAATTCTGTAGGGACATGCCTTTCAAAAAGCTGAAAGATAAAAATGAGAATAAAAAGAGCCTTTTTTTGCGGGCCGCTATTAAAGTTTTCACACTGCTACATTACAACTATAACATAGTATCTTTAATAATAATTCATTACTCTTCTGTAATAAGCAAGGAATATGTTTTGCTATATTAATGAACAATTCTGGTTTGCTAACTTATTAAAATCATTCATTTAAAATTGCATATTATTTTAGTGACATCTTGTAGCTGACTTATGATGACTTCAAGTTTATTGATAGTTTCTCATTCGCCAGAGACCTCATGGAAGTTGCAAATCCTGTTGATTCTTTCTTAAATCTACTTTTAGTCAATGCACGGTCACTAACCTACTGGCGAAAAACACTTGACACAATTTAAGTGGTCACTGACTTTGGGTTTTTTGAAGGTAATATTCCAAGAGAAGAAGATAGGGAAGAAATAAATCAAATGAATGAAACTAGTTGTGAAATCTGGAGGAAACCTGCAGAATTGCAGAAACATGAGGAATCTGTTTCTCCCTGAGCCAGCATCAATGATTCATTAGCCACTTGCTAAAACTCAATAATCAGTTCATGAATTGCTGAGTTCAACCATTATGAAAACAATATACAGAATCAGTAAATAAGGGCCTCTGATGAATCTGCTGTACTGTATTCCTTCTGGAAGAATAACAATAGAAAGATCCAGAATAAAAGTAGGAAAGGGAAGCAAATGAACCCAATAAATCATATGCAAGCCTAACTTTGCACTGCATATATGAATTGACTCTGTGCATCCAACTTCTCTGTAAGCTCTGCATACCTGGTTTTCTAAAAATGTGTTTCTTTTCATAACCTAAATTTCAGATTGTGTTGTAACGTGCTTATTCTCAGAATGAAAAGTAATAGTTTGGGGCTTTTGGGAGGGGACTTTTTTTATATTTTGGGGGGGGTTGCTTTTTATATTTTTTTTGTTTTACATGTTTTGAAGTCAGAAAATTCTCTCTATGTCGAGCAACAATGGTAGAAATATTTTTCACATGCAGCAATATGTTCTCGCTGTCGTGTCTCAGAAGAAATCCCTTGGGGCTCAAGATCTGTGCATGTAATACCCACACAGAAAATTAAGCCTCAGTTGACTCCATTAAAAAAAAAAAAAAAAAAAAAAAAAACAAAAAACCAACAAAACAAACCCCACCTCTAAGAATATCTAAGTATTGTTTTGAAACTATGTTTAACGAGATCATTTTTAGAGTTCTAATATTAGTTACACACATTTATGCCAAAGCTAAATTTGATATAGTCAGGGATTTCTTAAAAATGCTGGACTGGAAGATAATGAGTCTCACAAATTTCTCCAGCACTCAGGAGAATGCAGGATCTTCACAGAATCTCAGGACCAATGCTTCTTTCTTTCTCTGAATTGAAACCCTTGCTGCCTCTGTTTTTTAAGTTTAAACATGGAGGTTTGCTTCTGTGAATGGGGTTCCAAAGGAAATAGAAAAACCCTTCAGTCCTGTCCAGCGTGTATTTTGAAAAATTTAGCTTCCCTAAGGTCTTAACAAAAGGAAATTCTACTTGTGGGAAGAGATGATTAATCCGAGACGCTCCAATGTACTGTATGTTGTAATGATGAAAAGGATGCTCAACAGGTCTAAGCCTTTCGAAGGGAGGGTCTTACTCATCTTTGCCTAGGTGTGGTTCATGAAGCATCTTTAGCTCTTGACATAGCAGAGGGCACCTCAGAATAATACAGCCTCTCTCCAGGGAACAAAATGAATTTCCAAGCCTTTTTTTTATCAGGTTAACATTTGACAAGCTTGCTTTCATGCTCTCATTCTCCCCAAGTATCTCAGATGAGGAGGACAGAAAAAGTTTGTGGCAGAGAAAGACAGAAGGAAAAGAAATTCAAGATTTTCAAAACAGCGTGCCAAAAAGCACACTTTCTCTCCTCGCTGCAGACATCAGGTAATGAGTACAACTGGATGTACTGTGGATTATTCTAGAAGCTTGGGCCAAAGAAAATGGGTTTTGCTCAGCTTTTATACACAAAGCCATACACAAAGTCTTCTGAAATCTTATCGCTTAGGTGTATGGGCTGAAAATTGAGTAATGCTTAAATCCTAGTGCCCCACAGAGCCAACAGAAGTCTATTAGTCCACCTTCAGCAATGCATTAATTTTCCCACTATTGAATTATTATTTACGTGATACCAGAAACGTGCACAAACGTGCGCAACCCTTTAAAGGAAACTAAAGGTGTAGCCCCCATCCAGAAGATCTGCCGTTCTAAGTTCATCCTAATATCAATACAAATAATGGAACACACTTTTGCTCTCTAAAATGGCAGTCAAAGCAAATTGGGCATTCTGAGCTGGGCTCTGGCAGCCTTTTGTATTGCTTTCATTAGAGTGTCAGACTCTAAAAAAATAATGTGACAAAGGAAGGGTGGCTGGTGAGCTGGCAATCATACAACGTCTAAAGATCTGAGCTCTTCTGTAATGATCATATGTGATTTACAGAATCAAAGGGTCAAATTCTGCCCTCAATTACGCACCTATTGCTAGGTGGTACACCACCACATGGCACGTGAATTAGAGAGATTATTATATTTCTAAAGAAACAGAAAAATGGTCTGCGGCCTTCAAAGTAACAAATTCGGTGTTGATCCTGTATTAAATAATAACATATAAATGTACGGAAATATCAATGCATCTTCAGTGCTTTTTTTTTTTTTAAATAGATATAGCTGGAGCAACAGAACTGCTGCAGTCTCTGTTTCTAGTCTAATATTCTGTGTTTCTAACATGTTTCTAGTCTAATATTCTGCATAGGAATACGCTCCACAAGCCAAACTTTGGAAAAGAAAAAAATGGCATTGTTTCAGTCTGCTTGAACACCGAAGCATGGGCTAAGTTTGTCAGTAGTTCCCCATCTCTCCCATATCTCCCTGCCCCTCTGATGTTACCATGGTACAAGAGTTTCCGCAAATGCCCCTTTCTGTTGCCTCTCTTAACTAATGCCTACACCTTCTACAAAAGGCTTAATGCAATTTATTCCTCAGGAAAATTTATCAGATGTTCACGTTATTTAATTGGGTCTGAAGTCCCCCGTACCCTCAGGAATCAAACACTACGGATTTCAATTGCTGATTTCTGCTTTTCGCTACATGGTCACCATCCTATAATCCCAGACTTGCTGAACTTGTTGAGTTTCACCGCTGACTTCAGTGGGATTGCATTCAGTGCCCTGACAGGTGCTATAAGGAGAAGTGGAACTGAAAGTCAGTGAAATTGAAATCTCAGCTGGCTAGAGGCATTTCTGTTATCCTTTTTATGTAAACACATGACCAAGAAGAGAAAATTACTGTTGATAAAAACAGCTTCTCATCCACACTTTGTGAAATAGCTAGTGCAGTCTCTTTTAGGAAAATGCATTCAATCACTTTCGCCAAAAACATATGTACATGCATACACATACATCTAAAACTTAGAAAGAGAAGACTGTCATATCTAAAATTTGTATAGAAACAAATTTCATTTAATGATTACTTTGACTACAGGCTTTTGATTTTCCTCAACACCTACCTGCATTTGATTCTGACCCATAAAGGCCAGTCCTCTGCACCAACCAGCAGAGAATGCTGGCATTTGGGGAAATTTGGCATAAACAGAAGCACACTCTAATTGACAGATACACAGATTTTCATCTTAATTGCATGCTTTTAGGACTTCAAAGTGTGTTTCAAAATTATCAGTGTATTATAGCATTTGTTTTGAAATGCAATTAATATTTATTGTATGAATTCTTCTGCTTTCCCAAATAATAATATTTGTGTAATTATTTCTAAATAAATGTCATGACTTTGCTACTTTAAGTTAGAAATAAACTCTTGACTTTCCATTCGGACAAAACACACGTGAGTAAAGTTAGGGACAGTTGCAAAAGCAATCTAATCAACAAATGGAACTGCAAACAGGAGGAAACAATGGACAAGGAAATTAAATAATGAGCAGGACTATTAAAGAACAGCTCCATTGATTTGGACGTGCCACAGAAATGTCATTGCCCCAACCGCTCTACGTCTCTTTCATCTAACTGGAATAAACTACGCCATGATTTACGTTGTAAGCACTGTGTTTCCGTGTCAATTTAGAAGAACGGAATTTTCTGGAGCTTCCCTTTCTTAGTTAATACACATGCACACACTCACACAAAACATATGTTAATAACTTCAGACCACAAATTTAATTTATCTCAGCTTTCCACCTGACATCATTTCTTGTCATGTGGCGCATACCCATCCGTAAACAAAATGGGGATTCATTACCATAGCAACAGAGAGTGTGACTTTGATCAGCTTCAATGATTATTTGTAGGCACACACGTTTACAGATATCAAAATCCTAAGTGAAGGCTGATTACCTTTTTTTTGGTTAAAAAAAATGAAAGCAGTTAAGTTGGTTTATATGTATGAGAAAGAATGCATGCTGCAGACACTAAAAAATACCTCTGAAAGGAAAAGGAAGCTACTGGCCATTAGCCTGGTGTCACTTCCAGTTACTTGTGAATATGTATATTCCTAATACGAATAATTTGATGTATGTGTTCCTGTGACCAATAAAGTATTTTCTTTTTGTTCCCTGGCAGATGTGGTACTTAAGGCTCCACATGCAGGTGTTTTGTGGGCTGGCTCGTGTGGGATGAGAAGAGGTGGTAGCCTGTAGCTTGACAGAAAAAGAGAAAAAAAATCTGAACAATGTGTTGAAAAAGACTACAGTCAGAGCTGTGCAGGACCAGCTGTTTTTTTCTAATTAGAATAACAAAAATAGCACATGCTAAAATGTTTTTTTCTCAAAAGCAATGAATGCTTTAGGAACTATAAGGAAAGAGCTCTAAAACCTATTTAAATGAAGGAATGTTTCAGGAGCCATATGGAGAAGAAAAAGAAAAGGCGAAAGTAGAGAAATGTTTTATTTTTAGCTAAATCTGAAGCATTTCAATTCTTCATCCAGTGTTACATAGAAATTATCTTACTTTTAAACTTCCAAAAATGTCAGTGCTGATGCTGTCCTATTGTATCATAGCTTAAACAAGATATTTTAAAATACTTAGTGCATTTCTGTGGTGCATTCTTCCAGGCATTGTAAATTCCATTATATGCCCTGAACATGCATTGAGATATATTACTTATGATATATCTGTGTTCCAGTAATGTATGATAGCTGCACATAATGAAGTATGTGACAAACACTCAAAACACACACTGTATCATCAGTCTTTTTTCCTCTTCTTTTTTTTTTTCCTTCCCGCCCCCCCCCCCCCCCCCCCCATCCTTTTCCTGAAGAGCACTGATGATTCAAAACTTTGAATACAGGAATAACATTTGTAACAGCTACGGCATTCTGGACATCTGCACTGTTAGAGTACTTTAGAATAAAGTCACATGGCCATAGGGAAATTTCACAGAATTAAAATCACAGTTACTTGCCAAGGTGTATAACTAGTTTGTTTTCAGCTGTTCTTCTCATGAATAATTACCAAGCAGGCATATCCTAAAGCTAGCACAAGCTGTCATTTCACCAGAAATATTCAATATTTAAAACAGAATTTAGAATTTAGAATTTCATAAATGAAAATAATTACAGCACAGGCAAAATAGCACAGTTCAAGTGCTGTCAAGTACTTCTTGCCTTTCTATGAAGCTTCCCAGAATCAACATGCTGGAGCCATATTAAATTATTTTTACAACATAAAGAAAATGATGCAAATGCAAGGGGAATTGCAAGTTGGTTTGTTTTGCTTTTTTCCCCAGAACTAATACTTTGCTAGCATTTTACTGACTATTTCTTTATCAAGCACAGAAAGAGAAAACGCAGTACAATCCCAAGACTTCCATCTGTTTCAGTCCATATCAAACATGTTACGTGTATTCTTTTCCACTGCCGTATGTGCGAGCGAGAGCCAACAATAGTGCAAAGCTGGACAGGAAGGATGAGAGGCAGAAATAAGAGGGAGGTGCAAGAGATGGCAGGCACTTGACCTTGAAGCCTTCCTTAGACCCTTTACTACCCCTGCAGGTCCCTAACATGAAGCACAGACCTATGTTGCCTCCACGGGAGAGCACAGAAGTCTTCGGGCAATGACTACTCAGCCATCCAGCCATCAGCATCCCAGCTCTCTTGTGCATCCACGGCCCAGGCAGAAGTGGCTGTGGCCAACAAATAGCCAGCTACGAGGGACTGGAGTCTTGCTGCCCCACCAACAACCCTGTCTACTTCAAGATCAGCTGCGACTTCTCTGTTATACCAGCAAATATCAGGTCACATCCCTGGGTTTTCTGCTTTTGCATCCCAGAGGGGACAAAAAAAAAAAAAAAAAAAAAAAAAAGAGATTGTGAGCCAAGAGAAAAGCGCACTTTCTTTTCACACAAGGCTTAATATTGGCACATTATTATAATATTATGAAAATCTTTATTGGAGCTTGAATAATGCCCTGAAATAGATATTGTGCTGGTTAATAAATTACATTTTCAAATGAGAGAGATTTTATCACCAAAACATCTCATGATTAATTTCTAATGTGAAGCTTATGGCCCTAACTTAAAACATTTGATTTTGCATTTGTGTTCAAAGGTTGAGCACTTAGTAAAGTTTTTATAAGAAACTCGCTGAATTTTTTTTCCCCATATTGAAAAAAAAAAATAAAAATCACTAACCTGTTAATCCACTATAACTTCATAACCTCAATTACAGCTCTTGAGATGAAGGTGATTAAAAATAAGTATTTTCCCCCACTTTCAAAGAACGGGTCATACCTTCCAAAGAAATTCTGTTTAAAATTTTTCAATGATACATTAATGGCAATAATTAGAATGGGTCAGAAATGTTCCATGAGACATGCTTCCCATTTTCCAACCAGCTCTAGCTATAACTACTTTGAGTTTTAACATCTCGAGTAGTACCACCGTAGTAAATAGGGTTATTTCTATAGGAAGTAAGAGGATATAATCTAAAACTACACGTGCTATGAGAAAAAGCTAACAAAAAAGCCAGGGTATTAAAATCAGGAACTCACAGTTCCCAAACCTAAGTATGGACCACGAGGCCATACTTCTGCTCTAATGAAATTTTTTTTAAATGAATAATTTATATTAATCAGCATTTTACTGAATTTGGCCCACTGTTAAGATTTGTGGCACACTATTTTCTAATATGTTTAATTTAGTGTTGGTGCTTGTGAGCAACACCTGATCCGTCTAACCACATTCTCAAATGACAAAATCAATCAATAAAGTAAGGGTGCCAGGGCGCAACAGGCCAAGCTGCAACTCAGTTTCTCAAGTCTTCTGGATATGTCCAATTCTCAAGCATTAAGATGTAATTCTTTAGCCGATTATTCCCAAGATCAACTCAGCACTGCAAATATGCATGCTTATACATTCAGCATTCATTTTGTTAATATTCTCAAGAAAATAATCAAAATTTTGCTTTTCCAAGTAGTAGCCAATCAAGAATCAAATACTACATTATTCACAAAACGTTTAAAAAAATGAAAAAAATTTAAAAAACCAAATTGAAGCACAAACAAAAATACATACAATTTAGACTATTTAATACTACAATTTACCAGAATTTGTGGTTAATTCTAACCACAAAAATTATTCCAGACTAATGTAGTAACCCTTCCCAAGTGACAGAACAGATTTCCTTGTAGTATTTTTCAAGCACATTTTGGGTTAGTCTAAAAACACAGCAGCTGTAAACTGTTTGGGGTAGGTGAAGTCCACAGCAGCCACCCACCATGGGGGCCTTTCAGATTCTTAGGCCTGGTGGTGAGATAAAATTAAAAATAAAATTATTTGTGCATTGGGTAGCGTTATGACTCCTGTATCAAAGTTGTTTTCTGGTAACTAAATGAATTACTTGTTGCTGTGAAAAACACTGTACCTTACTGTGATCCTAAAATTTGGAGAAAAAGGAGAAACATTCTCCCAAATCCCTCTTGTCAATCCCAACTTTCTAATGGTTCTCCTTTTTTCCAGGAATATTTCTCCAAATTGTGTTTGTGACTGATACTTCCTATTCTGCCTTCCTCCCCCGAGGAGCTGGGGCTCCACCTTCTACTCTTCCATTTGCAATCTATTTTAATAACTTCGTCTTCTCCAACAAATAAGAATTTTGCCATTGTCTTTAGGGGAACAAGAAAAGATTTTCAGTGAGCTAAGCTGTATAGGTTTTTGTCTCATTTTAATCAGGATGTTGGTTGCACAATTCAATACTGATTGTGTAATCAGAAAGCAAGAAGAAACAGAACACAAATGAATTACTATGGAAAAATTGTCCTCATAATGGGGTCACGAAGCATAGAGATATACATTTATAATACTCTGTCAAATTACATTATGCAGGGAAATAAATTATGTTAAGAGAAAGTATGTTTTAATTACAAGCACAATACTTCTTCAAATTGGGGAAAAATTGCTAACCCCTTTTTTATTATTATTATTATTATAATATGAATTTAGCATCAATATGCACAGAAGTGCCTGCACAGGGTAGACATCCCCTGCTGTTACGGAGCATGTACGTGCCCGTGCAAAATTTAGGACTGTAAGATTTTCCAATTACTATTTTTTTGTCTAGTGTTTTCCTGACCATCAATGTGTAAAATAGAGACCTAAACATAAGACAACAGTAGTTTGTTGTCATGTACATGACAGCAGTTATACTGTGGTCTCACTAAGTGTGTTGCAGAAAGAGTAGATTATTTAAATCACAGAAAACAATAAAAAGAGAAAGCATAAGGTTTGGGGTTTTTTTAGCTGTTCTTTTTTAATCTAAGCAAACATTTAAAGAACAGCATCTTGGTGAGAAAGAGGATATTGTTAGGATACACAATTCACCTTATAATTGCAAAATAAGTTTGAATAGGTGCAAAGGCAAACACAAACTTTTTAGAATCCATTCTAAAGAATAGCATAAAGTAACAGGTATTAGACATGCCTGGCTGTTAGATAACTTTAGAGACGTTATCAACCTTTTAAACCTTTATTTTCCCATAAATAAGTTTTGGCTACAGATCAAATCAAGTCAGTCTAAGTGCTGAGTATAAAACAGAGACAACACTTTGCTCAGCCTCTACATGCAGTATTAACCACAAAGCAGTAACTACAAAAAGAAGTCTCAGCTCTAAGACCACTACCCAGGCTGAAGGTGTGTCCCCCTCCTCCCAGCCCCAGTTTTCTGGGATAACAGCAAGTAGCTTTGAAAATACACAGGAATAAGAAGCTTTGAAAATATTCAGCTTTTGCTTCAACGGTCCTGTAAATACCCTGAGTACAAGAGCGCATTTGTAAGGAGGAGGAAAACACATGGCAAAGAGGAAGTTTGGTCATGTAATTCTCTAACTAAAATTTAATTTTACTTATTAAACTCTTGCTTTAAAAAAAAAAAAAAAAAAAAAAAATCATTGCCAGCTTTCAGATGTGCACCCTATTCACCCAAAGGTTTTCTGGATACACTAAAACATCTTTCTTACCACAAGGTGGCATCTTCTTATTTTTATATAAAACATCTGAATATTTACATAATTTGAATAATTTTCTACACCTGAACGTTTCTAATTTTTCCTTTATGACAGCCATTTAACATCTGTGCAGATACCTAGCAATAACGTTAGACTTCACCTCACAAATGCTCATGGAAGTATCTGGTGCTGTTTTTCACATACCTTTTTACAGACATTACATACATGCTGAATCCCTTCACTGAACAACGTGCTGACAAGACTTATAGGAACACACAAATACTCCTTTCAAATTCTGGGGCAACCCAAATGAAGAATTTATAACACATGTTAAAAATGCTGAGCTTTCTCCCAAAACTCCTATTGCAAGTGTACACTACCGGAGTAATCTGACCAGTTTCTCAGCATGCAGATATTTTAAAATATAACACAGAAATCCACTAAAGCCAAGGAACTTTACACTCCATACACATAACTCAAACCAATTCTACAAATACAGAAAAATGCATAAAAAGCATCAGCAGGTTTTTTTTTTTAAAAAAAAAAAAAATCTGCCCAGATCACTGCTAATATAACCCATATGAGAAGTAAAAAGGGAAAAGTTTAAAGTCTCTCCCTCTTTAATAACTTTCATTTTGCACAGTTATTAGTCTCCTTTCAAAGGTGAAGATTTTCATCTAATCAGAAGAGCATAATGTCTACTGACTATGTTCAACTTAACACAAGTGGAAATTACTACATAAATGAGAAATCAGAGGACTGAGTTCCCATGACAGAACTTGATCCCCCCCGCTATGACGTTTCTTTAAAAGCCAAAAAGAAAAAGGAGATTTTATTTTATTTTATTTTTAAATACTACAACTTCATTAGATTTGATCCTAGGTCTACTGATTCAACTACAAAGCTGCTGTTGACTTCAAAAGGCTATGGACTCAGGCTCCTGCCCCATAATTAAGAGATGTTTAACTAGCATGGTACACCCACAAACTGAGGGAAATTTTATGTCAAAACTTTTTCAGGAAGGAATTCAAATTTAATGCTTCTGAAATGTTTCAGAAATTCTTCTCTGCTTCCTCAAACTAGTCCTAGCTATGAAATTTTATCTCACATCCTAATCTATTTCTAAGTTAAGGGGATTTTTTTTATGTTTCAAAGAAAATTGGTTTGGTTTCTTAATTTGAAAGAATTTATCTCAGAATTTACCTCGAAGAAATTTTTATTTTAAATGCTTGATTCTGAAATTAAGGGTTTTGACCCAAAGGCAAGAATTTTCTCCTTTACAGACAATGGGTTCAGATCTTGGTGCAGTAATTCTGGACACTGTACAAGTATTCTGATTCTCTTCTAAACCCAATTCTTCCACTCCCCTCTAAACAAGATATTGGATACATATTTTTGATCTCCATGTAACTTCACAGAATCATCTCGGTTGGAAAAGACCTTGGAGATCCTCCAGTCCAACCATTAACCTCCCCCTGACCGTTCCCAACTCCACCAGATCCCTCAGCGCTGGGTCAACCCGACTCTTCAACCCCTCCAGGGATGGGGACTCCCCCCGTGCCCTGGGCAGCCCATTCCAACGCCCAACAACCCCTTCTGGAAAGAAATCCTTCCTAAGAGCCAGTCTGACCCTGCCCTGGTACAACTTGAGGCCATTCCCTCTTGTCCTATTGCTTGTTACTTGGTTCAAGAGACTCATCCCCCCTCTCTGCACCCTCCTTTCAGGGAGTTGTAGAGGGCAATCAGGTCTCCCCAAACTTCTTTTCAGTAAGAAGCAAAATGTCATATTGTTTATCAAACATCATTCAAAAACATGGTTGCAGTTTTGTTAAAAGAGTTTGTGCTCTCAGTTTCCTCTGAATCCCAACTGAGACACCCATACAGGGAGGTGGACATATAGATCAGGACATATAGATCCTGATCTGCTCAGCTATGAAAGAGAAACATCACTTTGAGAGCTGAATCACGTATCAGTTTAAAAGTACTGAGACTAGAATGTAATCATCTGCAAATACAAATGATGCAATAGGTCTAGACCATTATGTTTACTCCCAATTATTTGCAGCTGCAAAAACATACAGACAGTATTTTTCACATACAAAACTCCATTTTTGGCCCCAGACAAAAATCCGCTCCTATCTCCTATCTACTGTTCTGGTAGAGCTTTCAGAAACCATGAAATGCAACAGAAATCTTCTAACCAAACTAATGTCTAGCAGACCATCTGCAAATAACATTATTTCAAAAATCATTCAGTGAAGCCGTATCACTTTAAAGAGACAGGTATGATTATCGCTTCTAACGTTACCTGAGAACTGAAAATAAATTTAAAAAAATCACTCTTGCATGCACAAGTAATGGGAAACTTACACTAATGTACTATGAACAAGGCAGCTCTACCACAAGTACGAAACATGTCAAACGGGTAGAAAACTTTAGAGTGAATTTTAAAGGGTATTCCTTCAATGAACTATCCTGTAAAAACCACTTGATGTAATGATTTAATGACAAGTTGTTAAGAATAAAAACAGTGGCCCCCAAACAAACTTCTGCTGTAGTTCCTTTTCTGTGTGCTGTTTGGTTTTAATTGTCAGGTATCCACACCGAAGTGTTTCTCTCTTTCTGCAGAAAGACCTGTTTTTAAGCAGCAAGGCATTCCCTTCAGGCCAAGCACAGCATTTTGTAAGATCTGGTGAGAGTTGAAAAATCCCTTCTGCCACACCTAATCTTTCCAGGATGGGGCTCTCAACCTCTCCCTGGGCCTCCTGGTAGCATTAGAGAGCCAGAGGTCTGGGGCCAGAGGTCACACTGCTGCTGCCCTCAGCAAAGGTGCCCCCCCATTAGTCCAAAAATAAAAACCACAGGTAGGCATGGGGTAGTGATCACTGAGATTGTGCTAAAACTTCTAAATGCTTTCAGAGCTTTAAGTCCCCCACATGTGCCTGTGAACAAAGGCAGATGTGATCAGTGTTCAAAGCATCCTGACCAAATATGCAACAGCTCCAATAAAATATAAACATCACTACCATGTCCTTAGTGTATGTATCTTGGTGCATATCCATATCTATATGTACTAAATAGAATATTTAATCTTCAAGTAAATTGATAAATGTAGACTAACATTCTGTGCAATATCACTAAGCAATTCTCTAGACATTTAGAGCCCCCCCAAAAAATCAAGGAGACAGGAGTTAACTTGCACAGAAAGTGGCATGAAGGAGCCCACCTTTGCTAGTTCCAGTGCAGTGGAGATGCTCTAATTTAGTAGCTGAAGCTCTGGCCTAACACACGAAGTATCGGCACAAAGTCCAGTTTCACTTTACTGAACATGCTCTTACTAGTAACTTTCTTCATCATAAAATGCCTTGATTTCTGTGCAGTATATATAAACTAAACACATAGCCAAGGTATTTGAAGCATGAGGTGTGACATCCTGAAGGACAGTACCTAGGTCGTGGTACGCTTCAACTGCTTCTCTGCTATTAACTAGTGCTTAGTAATAACAATACTAAAACCAAAATAACTTAAGGGCAGAATCCTCTGTGTGGAAGTGAAAAGGAGGATTACTGCCTGCTTTATTGTGGGGGTGAAATCGTGGCCTCAGTCAGACCCACAGGATTATACAGCTGGCCTACCAGAGAAACAATGTGATAATTCAAGTAAGTATTAAACTCCACTTCTATCACACTAGATAAATTAATGTGGTTCACTAAATGCTGCTTAGAAACTGGTGAACACCCCACAGGATGCACATATACTGTAAACACAACAGAAGATATATTTTGGTCCTCAGATACAACTGTTCTGCATCTGAGGGACTTCCCTGAGCAGCACAATAACCGCTCAAATGATACCTGGTCCAGCAGCATCTCTGCTGTAGCTGTTATCATCACATCTCTTCCATATTACCTTAAGCTTTTTCTTTATATTAGAATATAACAATCTATATTAAAATGCTATTAACAGTTACCATGGCTCACATGGAAGATACTGCTATTGTTCCACGTTACAAAGCAGTACTGAAGGAATTCAAAATCCCAGTATGGTCAGTGTTAGTAGGTAACTTTTCCATGGCAGCTATTTCAAGTTACCTCTCCATGAATTGCAAGAGAGCTATCAATAATTTCCAGCTAAATCAATATGTTTTGCTAGGAAGCAGAGTTCTTCCACATGTCAATATAAGAAAATGAAAAGCAGATCTTCTATTTTGGTATCTTATGGACTAGTCTGTTATTTTAATTAATAAATGGAACAGACAGCCTACATCTCCTTATAGTTTACTCCACATTTCCTTTAATTTATCAATGCAAAATTATTTAGCAGAAAGTCATTAATTGAATTTCTTCTGAGAGAGAAGCATTATTAGATATGTTAAATCTCAACAATGTTGCTTCAAAACAGCTGTAGCCATGGATTTTTTAAGTTTTAATTGAACATCTGTGCACTTTAATTAATTTGAACAAAATGCAAAAAAAAGCAACAGTAGGTACCATGAATTTAACAAACTAATTTTAGTTTTCCAAACTCCCTCAAACAACGACTCTTCTACATACACATCAGACTGCAAACAGCAGCATTAAGTAGCACCAAGTTCATTATACATTTCCAAATACGATGCAATTTGATTTCATAAGATAGAAATGATGTATGAAAACCAATATTTGCACATATACTCTACAGTGTTCTGTTCCTCTCCTCAGTCAAGGGCAGCTTTACCAGAAGTTATTTATCATATGGCTACACTGCACGGGGGGAGGCTGATGTACCTAGACAACACTTGCAGCAGTCAAATCAGCTGCCTAAAGTATCCAAGAGAAGCGATGAAGAAAGGATTGCCTTCACTCCTGTGCCCATCAGGAGGCGGAGCACCCAGTTCAAGGCTGCAGGAAGGCCTCCAGCCTGGACCAGAAGTTATTCACAACACAACTCCTAGCCACAGTATCTCAGCCAGCCTCTGGAAAGCTGAACATTCATTACTCGTTTAAAGTTTAAGAGGAGATGTTTCTTTTTCCCAACAGCTCGAGTGCCAAGAACTCTCTACAAAGACGTTCTCTTCAGCGGGAAGGCATTTGCTCTCACCTTGGGCACCCCCGACCCAGCTTTCACAGCAGGTATGTGAAACACCCTGCACATCCTGGCTGGAGGAATGCTTTGAGCATGGGGCCAGTATGCAGAAAGTGCACAACACAGCCCCCCCATAGGCACTTCTAGAAAGATTGAGCTCTGGTGATGTAGATGCCCTGTACCAGAAGGGGACTCCAGGCACAGGAAGCCAAGCAGGCAGTTCTATATTGCAGATATGCAATACATACCCATGATTCAAGCATTTTTGTTCTGTCTTTCAGACATGACTGTGCTCAACACTTTCTGTTAACCACCAAATGACAGGCTTTGTTCAAGATGTGGTTTCTAAGAATCAGTGACTTCACTCTAGCAGCTCTGAGTCATGGCTTTGGAAGTCCCCACCTCTCTTATTTGTAGAGCTACTAACTGCTGCTCTCTGATCCATCACCATGTGAAAAAGGGTCTAAATGAGCATAATTTTATTCGCTGATATTTCTACATTCAAGGTGGCTATTATCTTAGAGCTAACAATCCACCCAGATAGACACAGACAACTACCACACTGGAGCTCATACGCTGTACAACATAAAAACTAGACCTTGTGTCCTTACTGTCAGAAGTACTGTAGCCATAAGCCACAAGTGATATGGTGCAAGGCATACTTGTCCTGACATAACTACCATCCACAGTTGGGATCATATCATTTAAATCTATCCTGAGAAAAAAAATAGGATCGTTTTCTGACCAAATGATATGAACTGGGTGAAGATGAGGCTTCTGAGTCTTTTCACATCTCCTTTAACAGCTACTTGTTCAAGAGATGACATTCACTAAACAGCTAAAAAATTAACCAGTGAAAAACCTTTAAATATGAGACATAGAGGAAAGGTAACATGTAGAAAGCAAGTAACTTATTCCATAGTCCCCTTATACACAGGTTTTTTTCCCCACAAAGGTGTATCACTGTTCATACTTCACTAAAGCATTATTGTTTGTTTCTCTGTAAAACATTCCAGTTACTACTTCAAATTAAAGAAAAAAAACTGCCAAGAAAAAACAACTTTTAACATGGATTCAAAGATGGAATACCATAATTCAAAAGCTCTCTTGTGGAATCAGATAATCATAACTACTAGAGACTATTTTGAAATACTTTTTACAGTCTTAAGACTATTAACGTCATGTTCAAATCACTCCAAGGCTGTTTGGGTTTTTTGTTGTTGTTGTTTTACCATTCATGGGGATACAATGACTCATTGGCACATTTCCAGCGCAAGATGCATTTGAATAATACATGGCATGCCCTTTAGCTAGCATCATAATGCCAGATTTAAAACAAGGTAAGAAGTTTCTCCACATACACTCCCAGTGTTCAGCTGCTCATAATCTATAGCGTTAACAATTCATCATCGAACCCAGAGACTTGCTGCCAACTTATCAAAGTGGCCACTGGATGCATACGATCTAGTCTGAGCATCTGGCTCTTCACTGTTCCTGACATTAGCACAGACAACAGAATCAGTGGACTATTGAATGCAATTACAGTAAGCGAGACAGACAATAAAGATTGATAGCGCCTTCTCTTTTTATCACATACAAAACTAGTGGGGGTTAAAGCTTTGCCTTGAGCTGCCTTCATTTAACAATGATTGAAAATATGCAATTGTGATGGTAAAACACTGCAGCCTGTACCACTTCATTTACTGGACACATTATCAAATTAAATGAAAAGTGAACTGCCAAAAGCAACAGTTATTATACATTAATGATGAATATTTACTTAGCATTGTTCACAAATCATACAGAGAACAGAATCCTTCTTGTTATCTTCTTTGCAGGCTACAGATGAGTAGTTTAACATTTCTATGTTTACGTTAAATCTTCTGTCTACAAATCTCTAAATACAGACATGTGCGATTGGTTTTGTGACTATCCATGTGGTTACAAATGTGTAATTAATAAAATGCTCCAGTAGTAAATGAATCCTAATTGCTGCAGGGATTCTTTACCTCAAATCACAGTTGGTATTCTTGAAAATACTTAACTAACCAAAGAAACTAAAGAAAATTAGTGTTTTGTTTCCAGCAGGTTTTACATTGTGGGTCACGTGGCATGCAACAACTTTTAACAAATGGAAAATCTAGAAGAAGCCAACACAGTGGATTTATCGCAATACATCTACCGTACAGGATTTCCAACTGGTTACTGGTCTTTGCTGACTGCATACTGGGTGAGCTAAAAATAACCAGTACATTGGAACCACACAGATAAGAAAGCAGAGTTATACGAGTAACTGATTGTTTTGCTTAAAACTTTAACTCCTTGTTTTACAGGAGCCACACTAACAACTACATTCTTTCCTCAAACTACAGCCAAATCATCCTCTGATACGTGGCAATAATCTAACTACTGAATGACAGAGCTGATAAACTTTTTCATGGTTGTGGCCTAGTTTGTATTGATTATTTTAATAGATAAAACAAGGAATTTCTTTTATCTGAGTGACATGTAAGAACTGATACCACAGAGAAATTAAATTAAGAAAAAAAATGGTCTTTTCTATAAGCTCAAAATTAAACAAAACAGTGACTACACTGTCAGTACCGTAAAAAAAAAAAAAAAAAATCCTCTCGTCAATTTTAGATCAACTGCAATAAAGTAGTAGTTGGACAACATGTGGTCCTGGTACTGCCTGGTTTGGGGTTACATATACAAGAAATGCAAACATATGGTCCTTGTCATGCAATGATATCCATGCAGGCATATTTTTGCCTATGTGAAGAGCTCTGCTTGCTTCAGAAAAGCTCTTGATGCAGGCACTAGTCTCTGTGCAAGTGGCATGCTGAGGTAGCCGAGACTAAATGACTAAACTGAGAAGTTTAAATAAAAATAGGCATTTGCTTTTTTCGCCTCTTGTACAGCCCTGGGTAGTAAAATAAAGCCATACACAGAACACTCACTAATCCACATGAACTGTATCCGCCAAACTTTTCTTCTTTTTTTAAGCAAACTGATTACATTCAAGGAATTTGATTTCTACAAATTGTTGATGTAAAGGCACCAAGGGCTAAACAATACAAAAGAAGAAAATTGAGGAACAAAGTTGTCTTTCTGGCCATATGCTAGCATATAAACCATAAAAGTGACAAACACACAAATATGCCACAATGGAAAACTATGTGCTGATCCCACGCAATAAATTGAAAAAGCAACATGCTGTATGGTGCTGTTTAACAATAGTGCAAAAATAACTGTAGGAAACTCTGGCTAAGATGGCCCACAGACAGTTTTGGAAGGGATGATGCATCAATAGACAAACTACAAGTAGAACAAATGAATTATCTTAAGCCTACTGAAAACAGGAAACCAAGGACACTTGTATTTTCAAATGACATTTATTATCACTCTCCCCCCTCTTTAAGCAGAAAACATTGCTAAATTTAACCAAATATTTTTCAAGAAACAACCATTTTATTATGTTCACATTTACTTGTTGGAAATATGAAGAGAAACATTAGCTAGATTTTTTTTCCCATCTAAGCCACTTTTCTTTTTCCACTTGAATTTCCATATAAAGAAACAATAATCTGTTCTGCAAAGCAACAGCACTATTGAAGCTGTTTTTAATATGATCATTTTCAGTCCTCTCATGTCACGTCATTACCTTTATCATGTAAAGGACAACAACGACTGCCGTGGTTTGTCCTGAGCTATGCACACACTGACTGGGCAGCAGGCTGCTGCCAACCGAGAGAAAAGGTACCATATGAGCCCTTGTTCACCTCTTCCTCAGCGAGGTACTTAGGAGACATCTCTCCCATATACAGACCCCAGGATTTATGCAACTCACAAAACAGAATTAATTTGAAACGTCCATCTCCTTTGCAAATAGGTTTAAAAACGTTGAAGTCATCGCAGGGAGAAGGTGTACAGACCAATGGGGTGAACCTCACATCCTTAGAAAACTAGACTAGATGTGAAGTGCAATCAGGAAAGGAGTAAATGGAATGCCTTCAGAGGAGGCTAGAACATTCCACTTAGATTTTATTTCAGAAATGAGGGAAAAATTACAGTGAATTGACAGTCACAGGAAAAAAAAACCCACGAAACAAAACAAAAGAAAATGTTAAAAATCCCATCCTTGATAGGACTCAAGTCTGAGATGAATCAACAGCTCTGGTCATCAGTTAGGGAAAGGCAGAGTACTACCCCAGCACCAGGAATGGATAGCACATAGAACCATTTTTAGAGATAAGCAATTGCATCACAGTTACACAAATCAACAAATGTAGATATAAAGTGAATATAGATTCTGACTTTCACAAACTTTAGTTTGCGTTGTCATACTTCTCCAGTGTATTTCAGTGAAGATATCATCCAGCTGCATCCCATTTCCACAGAAGAGGAATAATCAAGTCAGACATACACTGGAATGGCTGGAGTGGAGACATTCTGTTGTTTAAAATCTCCTCTGATGAGCAGAGGGATCGAGCTTATTTTCCTTCCTCATTTTACCATTCCTATTGTGTCAAACAAGAAACCAACCACCAAACCCATAAATGAAGTCTCACCCAGTTTCCTCACCTACTGCCAGAGAAGCACCAATTCCCAAGCCACCCTTTTGCACTCAGGTGTTCCCATGAAACTAGTGCACACTTTCTTCCCCAGAGAAGCCAAAAATCTGAGAGTGTGGAATGACACCTGCTACTGCACGCTTCCCCACATCAGAAATCAGTAACATCAGCAAGATATATGTGAATTTTAGTACCCCTATCAATAAGCAAATTTGCTCATTAATTTTAAAATATTGCCATATGACAGATAGGTCACACAGCCAAAATATTAATTGAAAAACAGAAAAAGACAATATTCCAGTATATACTCCAGACCACTCCAGATCTTAAACCTACCGATCCAAGCACAAAAAGGGAGAACCCAAGGCTCTTGAATCCCCTTCTGAACTCTGACACAGACCTTTAATGCAGCATTGGACAAGAAACCGAACACCTTGTCTGCATCTGCGAGCCTGCCTAAACAATGCTGTAATTTATTTATCCTTTAAAATATATCACAGGTAATAATCGCTTATCCACAAATATCTCGAGTTTGGGGAAAAGAGCTTGTTTCAGCCAGTTTGTCAGAGGCATGAAATAGGCAATATCATGCAAGATGAGAAATCTGAAAATAATATTTAGTGCGGAATGGAAAAACTGCTGTTATATAACATAAAGAGTCCAATGTAGTCATGCTTTAATATTTTCCAAAAGTTAAATCATGTTATTCTGAGAATACCTTTAGCATCATACCCTCTTGGTCAAAGACTGATTTAGTTTCTTGCAATGTCACAAGAAGAAAAACGGCCTTGGTATGGAATATGCAAAATATAAACTTGTTAAATTCTGAAACAGATTTTTCTCATCACTTCATTTAAAAACAGTTTCTTTAAAAACAGTTAACTAAGCCTTTTACACACACTTTTATAAACCGAAGTCTCAAACCTGCTCTCAATTTTAGTGCCATTACATGTCATGTATTAGTTCTTTGTATTCCAGAGGGCCGATCAGTATGCATAAAGCTAAACTTGCATCTAATTATTTTGCAGGGTTACAGCCCATGTTAAGTCCTAGAGAAAAGGACACAGATAAGGTTTGGGTTGTGCTGCCAGTACATCTCTGAGACCAAAAAGGACAATTGTTCATAGTGACTGGAACTTCATGCCCATTTAGAGGGTGACTCAATCGCAACAAAATCCAGTGGAGGACGTCTGTTCACTTAACCTCACACCTCATCAGACTTTTTTATTCGCTTGTTTCTGTTATGACTGCCAGGTGCCCATTGATCTAGAGTTGTGGTCACATGCCATTTTGCAAGCATGATGAAGCATCTTCAAAAGTTAATTACAGCTGCACTAAGCTTCTTCATCAGAGACAAACCCATAAATGTTCAATTTCATGGTGGTACTGTACCACATCGTGTCCCTAGCGAGAGTCCAGAGCAGAGAGATGCAAAGATGCCTCCTAAGGTACTCTGAGAGGAGCATAGTTTTGTAGACACCCTCCATAACCCATTGGGAAAGACTGACAATTCCCAGAGATCAGAATTTTCCTCTGAAGATCTCTACCTCTCCTTACTGACTGCAGAGGAAGCCCAGCACAACTGATCTCCTATCTTAGGCACCTTGAACAAGAACCTAAAGCCAAGAAGATGGGTCAAGATCCTGCAAGAGAACCTAGGAAACAGGAACAGGTCTTTGGCAGCCTTCCCACGTGATCTAGAGTAAAGTACTTGGGCTGTCTATGTTTCAATTCTGTGTGTGTGAAAAAAGGATAACATTACTGCCCCAACTCACAAGGGCACAATAAACACATTAATGATTATTATGCCCTCTGAAAATATGGTAATGAAGGTTGTAAGTATAAGCACCATCATTAGAAATGTTTCTGTGCATTTATTTTCACTTACCAGATCTCTCTGTTTTGCAGAGCTTCCTCACACAGTGATCTTGTGGCAGAACTTGGAGTGACCCTCAAGCCATGCCCACCAGAAGCTTTAGAGCATTTGTGAGACAGGGCTCAGCTGATGCACGTTCATAGTAACACAGATGTGATTCTGCTTGGCGGGAGCAATCCCCACTTGGTTGATGTCCACAGAGGATGATGACAGATGCTTCTGGGTTTATTTCTTTAATTATGTTTCACATGCACTGTAATTTCTCAGAGTCTCCTCAACTGCTAACTTCCATTACCACCTCCATTTCCTGACAGCTCCCCTTGGCACAACTAATACAACTCCAAAAGAGGACACAAGGGACACCAACCCCAGTGTGCAAAAGCCTTCTGTAATGACCCTGTAGCGTACCCTGCTCAGCTTCAGTAGACAAATGCACCGAGCAGGAAGGCAGAGTCTGCTCTCCAGCTCCAGAAAACAATTCTGTAAAAGCCTTACAACCGTGCCATTTTCCACCTCACTTTTCCTGCACCATTTCACATAAGGGAGAATGTTGTACCACACTGCCATCACTTTTTCTCATTAGGCATTTAAAAGCAAAAAGACTACAGTTAAAACCCGTTAAAAAGGATATTTTTAGCTAACTCTGAGATAGATCAGGGAGCTAAAAATGGGTACCCCATCCCAAGAAGCCCTTCTCTGATTTCACCCTAAAGCTGAAAATCACAGTGTTTGACCCAGGGTGCATAAAGAGCTTCAAGTTGTAGTGTACATTGATGAGAAAGTGAGAAAGACAAGGAAAATGGCAAATATTGGACTAGTCCTTACTCAGGACTACAAGATCAGGCACATAAAATTTATGAAAAATAACTGGTTTACAGCTAAAAGCACAAACAGAGGAAACCTTGACTGGGGGCAAAACAGTAACATGAACATTACCTTAGAAATTCACAGCCTAGTCATTCATTCGAAAGATCTCTTCAAAGCAGCTGGTTCAGACTCTGCAAATTAAAACAATAATAAAAATATAATTAACACAAATACATTTATTATTATAATAATTCTGGAACATCTCATAATAAGAGCAAATAAAAAGATAATCTTCCCCTTCACATAGCCCCATGCCTGCTCAGGAAAACACAACAGATCTGCAGTAAGGACACATGGGCATTTGGAGAACCCTAACTAGTTTAGCAAATACATTAGCAGAGGTGCATGGTTAGTTTACCAAGAGATAATTGCTTCTCCCCCCTTCCCTATATATGATAAAAATGAATTATTTAAAAATTAAAGGCATTTAGAGTAATAGCCCTCCAAATGCATAGTATTTATTTCTTCTTTCATCATCCATAGTTTATGGCATTGTTTGGGTTTTGGTGTGCTTTTTTTTTTTTTTTTTTCCCTCTCCCGCAGTTTACTTAGTATTAGGCTTGCACTGATCTCATCAATAAGAAATGAATTTTGGTAACTTTCAAAACCACTATATTATTTTTCCTTTTATTTGTAGTGAGTTTTTCTTCTCTCAGTGGTATTACTGCAATAAGTCAGTCATTATTTCTTTATGTTTTCCCTCCTTTCTTTAGTATTTCATTTCCCTTTACAGCACATCTCGTGATCACAAAGAAAACAGAGACACTTATTTCTTTTAACAGTTGAAATTGCTGCAAGTGATTTAACTGTCATTTAATCTGATTCCTCTCTTCTGTCTGTGGAGAAATATGTTTAATGTACTGGAAATTATGTTAATAAGAAAAAGCATTATCTCATTTAATGAAATAAATATACAAATATTTCAAAATAAAATAAAGAGGCAATCTTCACTGAGGAAAAAATGTCTCTTATGGTTTGCATAAAATAAACAAATGAGAAAAATTAATGAATACATTGAAATATACTGACAAAAATTATGCCTAAACTCAAAAGGGAAAAAAAATAAAAGAGAAGGTGACTGAATTGCATCTCACCTAATCAAATGCTTTTTGAGAAAACACAGAAGCCAGTTTAAAGGATCAGAGTACAAATTATTTTTTAGAATTATTTTATTACCCCAGGCTGAACTTTTTTCCCCTCCTTTAAAAAGCCATCAGTTTTCCTGCATTTTTTTTGTTGTATTTTCTTCAATCAGTGTTGAAGTAATATTTATTGTTTAATGACTGCAGTTGCTTCATCCTTTAATCATCTTTGATCCTTTGCCACAAAGCATATTTAATTTATGGCAAAGAACTTTGAACCCCTCTGATTTAGTTAATCGTAACAGTCACTAACTCTATTTCTAAGCTTTTACATTATGAAGTATGTAACTAGCATGCACTAAGGTTAAACAAATATTGTTAGTGGTGAGAGAAAAACTTGTAGCAATTATGTAATAAAAGCATGACCACTGCAACAGAAACACATAATTAGCGATTTAATTACAGACATCAAAACAAACTAAAGATGTCAATAAAAAAAAATCTTCTGTGACAAACTGATTTCATTTCCCTGTTCTGCAATTCTAGATCTTAATGTATTTCTTTATGTTTTCTTGTTTTCCAGAAATAAACAGTGCAAAACAAAAAGAAGATATTCAGTGTCATCTGTTCATGTGCGACACTGTAGAAATTTGATTAAATCTAGGGTTTATTTTCTCACTGGCAAAAATTAGTGCCTTAAATCCATCCAACGGTGGATTTTTTTTAAACTCCCTTTTAAAAAGAACCAGCAGTGATGAGTATGCTGTGTTGCAAATTCATCTGGGGAGTTTCAGTCATTTGTGTCACATACCATCTCAAGGCATTTTCTAAGTGCACTAGTTTCTCTCTTTGATTCCCCCCTCCTTACAAAGTGCTGTGGATCATGACAACTCCAGCTCAGTCACTTCTGCTACCGAGAATAACTAGCAAGAGCATGATGTATAAAGATCTCAAGTTACTTTCTTACTTGAAATACATAGTTTTACTTTCCTACAGTCCTCCTTTTGCTTTAAAGACTTGCGAATCTGAATTTGAGCAGGACGCAGGCTATTCAGTGAATGTTTGGGGTTAGTATTAAACAGGTCACCTGTCTATTTTAAAAAGCAGCTAAAAATCCTTACAGTGAAATTCCAAATCCACTGAAGTCAGTAACAAAACTCCCACCAGCTTCAATGGGGATTTCAATCTGTGTTTCCAGAGGCTCTCTTATTCCTCGTCTACTTCTTTTAGAGTTTTAAGACATTCTTTTCCTCCTGAAATATGCATGGGGAAAAACACAAATCTAAACACGCTACTCCTTACAGAAGTCTTCCATCTTGAGGTCCTACACCTGATTCTTCTTGATTGGATGCTTAAGCTGCTTGTAATCATTACATTATGTACAAAGCAAATCAAACAGAAAGTGGTTGCTCTGAAGTGTAGATTATAATTCGTGTAAAACGAGTAATCCATTTAAATTCAGCATCACTAAATTTTTTATATATATACACATATATACAAAACCAGACTCTGTACGACTTAGCAGGAATTTTTTTTAATGATGTACTTTCTTTTTCTGCTACATTTCAATTCTACAGAAAATATTCCCTACAGCTTTTGTGACCAGGGTTAACAGAGGTATTGAGGAGAGGATAACCCTATGTACTCACAGCTTAATTTTTCTAATTTGAGGTTTACAGGGCATTTAAAAACAAAAACCTAAACCCCATTGTATTTCTTTTATAACTAGAGTGAAGAATGTTCGGCAGTACAAATGAATTAGGAAATTACTCTCCTGCCGTGAAAAAACATTACGCTGTTAACATGCAGATATGCATGCAAAAAAACCCCCACTAATTCAATAAGATGAGAAAGTAGAAGGTTTAGTATAAACCCTCTCCACTTCAGTAATGTGAATGTCAATAACAGACAGCGATAACTTGCCTTACAAAGATGCAATGCACCTTGAGAACCCAAACACAAAACACAGAGAGACTTTGATTCGCAGGAGCGGTACGGATGCATCTCACCACGCCATGATTTAAGAGTGCTAAATCATCACACTTCACTGACACAAGGGTTGGAATTCTGTCCGAGAAGTATCCATAAGCCTGCTCTGGAGAGGCTGTCTGAGTTAAACCTTCGAAAGGAGATAGACTCCCTGCTCTGAAAAAGCCTGTTTCAAGAGTGTGCCCCAGGTTGGCAAGAGCAGATGGGCAAATGGCACTTGCAGACTGGGGGTGACCCAGCAAGGGCGTGTTTCGGAGCACCTCCAGGTCCTGCCAACACTGTGCCAAAGGTGGCTCCAGTCTCCAAAGCGCTCTGGATTAGACCCACAAACTTGGGAAGTCCAAAAGTTAGAATAGTCCCATATATTCCTGTTGTAACAATACTTAAGGGAGTTGGATCAAAAGACTGGAAATACTGACATTTTTCATTCCAATGTCTTTTGAGTGATCAAAAGACTATTGACATGAGCAAGCCATCTTGTCAAGTTACAAAGAAAGAAACCCCAAAATCTCTTACAAACAGCATCTGGTTTTAAGCAGAGCACTTTAAACTTGCATCTAAAAATATCTGTAAGCTCTGCCTGACACAAACCTGAATTTTTTCCCATTCAAGATTTTGAAAGACATCCGTTTTGAAAAAGGATACTTCTAATGTGAAAGCTTAATATTTTTTTTAAGCAAAATGAAGTAAAGTTCCTAAAATGAACACCTCTTTTCTGTTTTTCTTTTGTCGTCTTCTTTTTATTAACACCTTTGTCTCTTTTCTAATTTCTGGTTCTATTCTTGATAGGAAAAAAAGGGGTGGAAGGAAACAGCAAACCTACTTAAGGTGGTATTCAGCAATAAATTTGACTACAAGGAAATTTTTTTGCTGAACACACTTAGTATACTGAATTTCATCCATCTTGCACATTAAGCTTTTCTCGGTTTAAGGCTAAATATGGATGAAATCAAACCCAGGACTTATTCCTTCGATGTGCAGAGGAAATCTACAAATATAGCCCTTCTCTGCCCATGCTGTGAATGAAAATAAAATCCCTCCTTGAGGGGTACAGCTTCCACCATCTTTTAGGATCCTTAAGCTTGTCAAGAAAAAGGATAGCACAGACAGATCTTCACAACCACAACTCCAGCTCCACTCATCTTCCAGCCCGTCACACTCCCCTTGCGGTCTAGAAGACAGCGATGCCGCGAAAGCAGATGTCTACATGCGGTCTGAAAGCCTCCCTACACAGAGAAAGGAGCTCCTACTCCTCTGCGGACAGCCCAGCTGGAATCACAGGGGAGCATTTGCCACTACGCAACCTCTGCAGCAAGTCACTAATCACACCTGAGCTGTACAGGTATTTTCTTTAACACTGGTGGCAATACGGACCACGACCACACAGATTTAATGCCTCGTGCCTGTTGCCAGACCTGAAGATGAAACTGCCGGTTTGTCTTGCAGTATGTGTAAGCACAGTTAGTTGCTTCTGTTGCTCTTTCAGACCTTTTGGCTCCTGTAGATTGAACACACCACTGCAACAGAGTCTGCGACATCAATACAGAGACTGAAAGCCAAAAGTAAAAAGCTAATAGTATCTTATGTACTTCTGAAGTTTCTCTTGCCTCTTTCATGTAATTCCTTTAGCCTTTTATCAGTATTTTTAAACATATTTGAATTTATTTGATTTTCACATTTTCTCCCTCTGTTCCTTTAATGAAAAGAATTAATTTATATACCTTTGAAGAGAGGTCTCTGCCTTCCCACAATGCAACAGGCCATTTTTTTCCTCAAAATGGGAGTTGTAAAAAATGGGAGTCACAATTTTCAAGCCTGAACTTCAGTAATGTGTGCAAATACTGAATCTAGAAAATCAAGCAGGTGCTTGAAACCAGAAAATGGAAATGCATCTGTCTGAGCAGAAATGCAGAATTTGCATACCGAACTGTGAACAATGTACCTCTTCACCCAACTCTTTTTTTTTTTTTTTTTAGCATTCATATTTCTTCAAGTACACATTTTTGCAGGCTATCACTTCCATCTACTCTACAGAAATACATCATTAACCCAGCAGTACTGAAATTTCGCTAGAACAAGAGAATAGAGAATTTAGGAACTGGAGGAAGAGTAAACATATATGGCACCTAAGCTTTGCAGGCCTATTTCAGTTATGTCATGCAGACTGCAAATATTGCTTCATTTGATTTACGTCAAAGGCAGCATTTTTAATCAACTCAGCAGAACTAAAGCAGTAAGGTGTGCCAAGTACTATTTTTAAATCTCTCTCCTTGTTTTTCAAAACTGACAATTGATAGCAGATGTCTCCAAACTTCCAGCATCCTTGATACCTATTTCAAAGAGATATCGATAGCTGAAGATCAAACTTCTACACTCTCCTTCCACAAAGCATTCTCAAAGATGCTCGAGAGTGAAAGCAAATGCAAGACAAGGCCTTCACCCAATTGAGACCATTTTAAAAGCACAGTATGGCCTCTGTTAGATATATTTTTCTTTCCTGAAGAATTCCACGCTGGAATATATTAAATGGTGACAAACAACTTTGGGTCAAAATGCAAGTTACGATACACCTCTATAAATAAATAAATAAATATTGGGTTTTTCCTATAAAGCCAGGCTTTCTGCTTTCTTATTCTTCATAGAAGGGGCACTTGTGGTCACATTGACCAGGCTGGAAATTAACTGGGGACTTTACACTTCAATAATTCTCTTCTCTGTTTCTCCTGCAGCAATTGCAAGGGCAGCAAGCATCTATGTATTATTCAGCACTGACAATTCAAGTTGTAGACACCTCATCATCCCACAAGAATGTCCCCCATAACTGAAACCAGAAGAAACTATCCATAAGACTATTCAGTGCTTAAACACAGAAGTAGATGAGCAAGAGCAAGACAGATGCTCTCAACATGAGTAATGACAGAGTTCCTGTTCTGCCAAATGAGCTTTTGTCCTTCCTTATCATTTTAACAAGTCAACCTGGAAAACCATCTGCAAAACTGAGAACAAGTAGCAATTTTTTTTTTTGTGAAATATGTTAAAAATCACTTCCTTGCAACTTTGGTTGTAACTAGACATGTATATCATAGTGTTTTCCAGGTAGCCCTTTTTAAGAATCTGCATTGTACAGAAGATTTTCAGGTTATGAAAACAGCCATAACATCTAAATTTAGGTAAGCTGTCAGACATGTAAGTCTGGAGACTTGTGAGCATCCCCGTTTCCAGTTTTTCATGGAACTCCAGGTGTCCCCTGCTTCTCATCCACTCAGAAACTCCACGCAGATACGTTTCTCTGTGCTTTGTCTAGCACATCTATACCTGATTGTTCCTTGCTAGAATCCAGTGACAAGGTGCTTACAAATACAATTAAATGCTTTCAGACTTCAAACACTTCAGCATTAGTCCCACTGAAGTACTAGAGAAAGGTTAAGGCAGATTCTCCCCTTAGCATTCCTTTTTTCCTTTTTCAGTTGACTTCCACACGGATAGCAACAGCCCGTTGTCAGGCGATAAATTAGAACATCAGAGATAGCCTAACTAGAATGCAATTTATCACTGTAGTACTCCAGTATATAGAATTTCTATTCCTTAAATAAACATATTTCTTTAAAGTGTCAACATAACCAAGAAATCTGATCTTCTAGACAATATTCCAGGCTTGATGCATTTTTATTGCTCTCCAGTAATGAAGTTTTAACTCTTGATATATTCCTCCTATTTAACTGCCATTTCAACAAAACTAAAATGATCAATTCCCAAAGTTGGTTCAGGCAGAGCCATGACATTCTGCAAAAGAAAGCGCCCAGGTGCTCTCTCTGAAAGTGCCCACCATTATGCTTCCACAACAGGGAAGAGGAGGTGGAAGAATAAAAACATATTTAAATGCATGACAGAACTGAGGCTATAAATTCATTTCGCACTAGTTGCACATGTAAATAAGGTATACCCAGTAACTTTTTTTCTATATTTGCAGTTTGCAAAGTAAGTGCTAGTATTATGTAAAGCTCCCATGTGGTGTAAATGGCATTGCTCTATTAACTTCAGTGAGTCGCCCTTATATACACTCTAGATTTAATGATGATAACTTCTATTCAAAGTTATGACTACAGAAAGAGATTTGAATGAACAACTTCTATCACATTTATACTTGTCATTGGGGATTAGCTAATCCCAGATCAACTCTGTACATAATATATAATTGCATATCAACAATATCAGCCTGAAAATGTGTCTCACTTCTTCTAGCAGTTTCCCAAGTTAAGCATTTTTGTCCTGCTAATGAACCTTTTGTTACAGTGAATATGATTCTGCCAGGAATTTAATGCATGTAAATGTAATGACATAAGAGCATTACATAACCACTCTCCTACAGGAGTTTATACAGTGCAGAATATAATGAAGCCAGACTATAAATGATGCATATACCTGCAAGGGGAAAGTAGCATTTTTTAATTTAGTGAATTGCTATAAATAACAATGTGGCAAGAAATGGTTTCAAGTGCTTCAAAATGTTTGGAGAGAGGGATCAATCGATATGCTGCTGAACCGTTAAATACAAAAGAAAAAGACAGCTGAAAGATTAGAAGGTGCTTCCTACTTTCTAAGAAATTTAAAGAGAAAAGCTGTAAGAAAAATCTAGAAACCCCCCAAATACACCCACCCCATCCCACATTAGAGAATGTTCTCGCTATTTTTTTCCTCAAATTTTGGAATCAAAAGTGCCTGCAACAGGGATTTGACCATTCAGGACCAGACTCTGAAGCTGACTGTTCACATCAGAACACTTCATGTTACAGCAGCTGGCTCAGTGGACTCACACCTAGCAAATATTAACTTCCACAACAAAGGGAACAAGCAACTCTTGCAACTTTTCCAACACTCGAAGTACCCGCTCAAAATATAAGAAATGTAGCCATTTTTATAGAATAATATCTGAATGAAATTCTCCTATCTCTGTCCTCCTCCCTTCCTCCCTTTCAACCACACAGATACCTTTAAAAGAGCAAGAAAAGATAATATATGTATCCGACATTTGGCTGCAGTAACAGTTTGGGAAACACGACTACGTCCCTAAAACAAATAGCCTATTTGTTTACATTTAGAGAACTGAAAAGAACGACTGTTCATCTTGCATAATTCCTGAATTTACCTAAGACAACACTGTAATTTCAAGTGTACTTCCTAAAACATTCTGTGCTATGGTTATTTATGTTATCCTGAGTAAGAAGTACTCCTCTTGTCGTATGTATAAATAAATTAGTGTATAAGCAGACGTTCAAGTGTCTCTATTTTGCATACAACCGCCTCCCTATTTTCCCCCCATCAACTTTGTGTTTGACAGAAAGAATTTCACCTCTGCCCACTCATTCTCATTCTGGTATCGGTGAACTCAAGGCAAAGAACTCACAACTTCTTACTGAAATGAAATTATACTACAGAAATTCTTTCTGAATTTTGAAGACCTTATAATTTATTGCAGAAAAATGCAAAACAGATATTTCTGATTATCATCAAAATCCAATGTTAAAGATGCTTGACTTTTTTTTTTTTTTTTTGTTCTTTATGAGCCAGAATTAAAGTCCATCATTTTAAAGCAATCATTCACTACAATAAGCCAAAACTCTGGAAATAAGGTCCGTTGAAAAAGTCCAGCTGTATCACAAATTAAATCACACTAAAAGGTGTAATTTATAGACCCCCAAAGTGAGAGAGCTCAGAGTGAAGGCTCACTACTCTTACCCTGTGAAAAAGACAGTATACTACAATTAATCTTTGTTCCTCCAAAAGTTTTCAAATAAAGAAGCAAATAACATCCTGGAAGTTCTGTTTGGAATACAGAAGCAGATAGCACAAACTAATTTGTCATACAAACTGATGATGTTTGCACAGCATTTAAAAAGGAAGCAAAGGATACGAGTTGCCAAACTCTTGGGATCCATGTATAAATTGGACTTTTTATCACACATATTTCATTGCCATGTAACTCTTCCTTCCCAGTTCATACATTATAATATACTGCTAAAAAGTGCAGTATAGCTTTTCAGATCCACAGCGCGATGTATGTCAATTTTAGAAGCATTTTCATGCAGGTACCCACCTGCCCATTTTAGAAGCTGATCACAGGTCCCTACATTTGCACATTGATTCACACAACAGATCAACAAGTTTCTTCCAGAGTAACTTTTTCCAAATTACGCACAAGTAAGACAGCATTTCATCAGCCCCAAGGGCAGATTCGAACTTGGACTGCAAGTATTTACAGCTCTTAGAGGTAATGAATACCATATCAAAACCAGTTCACGCCACATTGTAAGGTTGTATAGTTCTGATCCTGATAAAATATATAACGTCTGGTATAAATAATTATTTTGTTGATTTTATACCTTATCCCGGTTTGCTCGTATATACAGTGTTAAAAGCTAATATATTATTCAGTAGCTATAAAGGGCCTTTTCTGGTCTTTTCAGTGGTGTTATTGTCTTTCACATCCTGTCAGAGCATTAAGATGTCATATAACTTTGCAACAATTTACTGCACAAACCAATGTGCACTTCACTAATATTATATGGATGACTAAGTGTGCTGGCATTACTTTATTAAAATACATGCTTTAACAGACTGCCCAAAGCGTGGGCTAAAACACCAACTGCAACTACGCTAGGAACAAAAGAAAGGAAGCGTATTGCTTTTGAAAAATGATTGCTTAGTCCAGTTTCTTCAGAAATACGCAAAAATCAGTCTCTGCCACCATCCCAAAACTGAAGTGCAGGAGACAGGGCGCGTGTATCCGTGTACAGTGATCTGGTCGCCACTTCGCAGTGCTGCACAGCCAGACCAGGCAAAGCTACAGGCTGCTCTCCCTAAACACACACACTAGGACTCTTGCAAAACATGTTATTTTAAACGCTAGCATCAGTTAACAAAAGGATGATTCCCAGCTATTTACTAGTTGCAAGGGACTCTGCTGTATTTGCATACAGCATACAAGGGTGCAAAACTGCCAGTTTTATTTTTTTGACAGTAAGAAACGGTCAGCAACCTGTCACAGCAAAAATACGGTTTTTAAACTGCCATGTGTACTGTCTAACCCAAATAAGGCATTTAAAAAAATAAAATTCACTTTTTACAGATGGTTTTGGACATCTTTTTAACCAGGTAACGTAGGGAGACAAACCAGTGGTGCAACAGCACAGGTTGGGGGGGACGTGATTGGCAATCCTTGATGCTTCTCCAATAAAAAAAACAAATAAAAACACCACAATGATAGGCTTCCGTTTAAGAAAATGACAAGAATATTTTCTATCCTATAGAATGTTTGCATCAATCACGTACCTGTGGCTTTCACAGTGAGCTGGACTATTACAAGATTGATGATAAGCTCAAACACAATACTTGACCTAAATACATTATGTAGCAGTGGATGCCTGTTAAGTAGGTCAGCATGGGCTCTTAAAAGTTATGCAAAACTTATTGCTGCCACACAGCTGGCATGTCACTAGTCGAGAAGTATGAGAATCAATTTCATAGGCTGGAGGAAATCTCTTCTCATCATAGGAAAATCTGTTTCGCCATACTTAAAATGTCTTAAATACTGGAATATGCTGCTTGTCGTAAGTCTTTAGGCCTCCAAATGAAATAAAAGTGAGGTGGGCAGCCAACGAAAAGCCTAACAATCCTGAGGATGATCCTGTGGTTCACATACATTTCTCTCTGGAAATAATTGTTCAAATAAATATTTTCCATTCTTGCAGTCAAACAAATTGTGATTTATGGGATGCATCAGACAAGCCTGTCAAGCTAAGGAAGTCTGTATTTAGAAGTGATTAATCAGAGATAGCTGTACTACCCCATCTTGAACCTGGACGCTCTTAAGCACCACAGCACAGAGAGGGCAACTGTACAGACTGAGCTGTTGCAGTACCCACGTGTGAGGCAGTATAGCCACACGGCATGACAGAGACAATGTTGTACTTGCTAAACCACTTACTCATCCCTTTCTGAAGATAGAGAGCAGAGACTGGATGTGCCCTGCAGAAGGAGTAGTGTCTCCTGACAGAGGAAGGATACATCGTGGTGGGAGGTTTTAATCTCACATTAATAACTAAAGTATCCTTTTGTCATCTTTTGACTTAAAAGCCAGTAAGGTCCACTCTGCACTAAGCAATCAGCCATCTGTATGTTCATGCACGACTGAGCATCTAGAGGAGGCAAAATCCAGCCAGATTCTAGTGTCTCATGTTATCTAACTCCAAACTTTTATCATCTGTAGATTGAGTTGAATTTATAGCTTTCATCCACCGGGTATCCTCCCTATATCAATCCATGATGACAAAACAGCGAATGAGCTATTAATGCCTCAAAAGAGGCTATACGGGGCCTGCCATTCAAATGTGGAATAATAAAAGCCCAGGAAACGAGGATTTTCAGAGCCCGTTTCTGTCTCATCCGTTTCAAAGACTTGCCATCATTCGCACCATGTCACACTTCCATATACACTTATCCTCAGCCTGCAAGTAGGCATGGCCATGAAGTTGTGGTCACACTGCTGAGTGTTATGTATAATCTTCCTATAAAGAAGCCTCTTCTAGACAAGTACGCATTAGTAAGTGAGGACTTACACATTACCTCTTTGCGTTTCCTCTAACTACACAGTGCAACCTACTGACAGATGTCAATAAAAAAAAAAAAAAACACCATTTACCAGTAACAAGGATGTACCAAGAAAAAAAAAAAATCAGTGATAAACCCAACTTTTTTTTAGGAGAGTAAATAGGCTGTAAGAAGTCTGTCTTGAAAAAGCAAGTCTCATGAAGGCTTTCCACCAGCTTCTCAGTAATGTGGTTCATGTATGCAAGTTGCATATTTTAGTTAGCGTTTAACTCAGAAGCTTTTCCTTTGAGACAAGTGATTATTTTCTTTTTCTGTCTGACCTAGTGAATACTGCAATGCTCCACTATACTGTATTTGTGCCCTGCAGGCAGCAATGTCCCACCAACTTTCCACTGAATGCTCATAACACAAGGCAAAATGACAAAAAAAAAAAAGTATTATTTTGCATATTGAAAACAAATACATGCTATTGTGTTTCTTCTTTTATTGTTTTGTTATTTCATCATTATTCACCACAGTTCTTTCCTTCATTTGCAGAGTTTGGGTTTTAATGTAATGGCCATTCAATAAAAATGTTGCTTTTAAGGGTTTGCATATCATCCCATTTTCTCTTCAACCCTTCAGCAACCATATGGCAAGCAATCAGGTCTGCAATCACTAGGTCCATATTATGTAGAGCATGATTTCAGCATTATGCTATTACCCATCTGTTTCTGTAGAAAAAGACATGAACCCTTGTATAAGAGGTCAGTGGTTTCATTGCACACCGTATTCTAGAAATCTATCTCTGTTCACTTGAGATCACTTTCGTGATTTACTGTAGTCTTTTAGGCCAGGCTTTTTTTTTTTTTTTTTTTTAAATACAGACAATCAGCACAATTTGTCTGTCTGTTGTATAAAATTATTTGTAACTGTCATTCTGTGCACTTATGCTCTCTTAGTTAAAGATGTTCTCCTGAGATCATGCCATTTTCTTAAATAAGAGACAAAAAAAGAGAGAGGAAGGCTCACCTATTTTCATTTGTTTAACAGATTAGTCTGGGAATAATGAGGTCTGCTATTCAGCATCAATTCATTTATGAACTAGTAAAAATTGTCTCTTTTGCTTTGTTTCTTTGGTTTCAGCAATCCAAAATATGCAAATAGGTATTCAGCCTTCTGTAGAAGAGGAATGCACTATAAAAGTACAGACATAATGGTAATGCCAGTTTTTAATTTGACCTAGTACTTGAATTCTGCCCACAACAAAGACAAGTCAATGAACTTCAAGTGCAGCCTATCAAGCCTATAAAAGGAAAAAAAAAAAAAAAAAAAAAAAAAGAAATATAAAAAAAGAGTCTAATACCAAGGAACTTAACTGCAAGCCACTCTGTTAACCGTAGCATGTAACCGGACACTGTAGCTTCCTACCACTCTATCACCATAAAGTCTCTGCCACAAAAAGAAATACAAAACCAAACATGTCCAAAATAAAATTCAACATCCCTTAAGTGTTATACTATTCAGTGCCCATATGACACACTTAACTGGATAGCTATGCTTCACTAGAGAAACACAATGGAATTCTCTTTAGCAACCTCTTTTAAGTAAACCACAAGCTTGATCTAAAAATAAATAAATAAATAAATAAATAAATACATTTCTACATACAAACCATTCCACAACACAAAACTAGCCTTTTTATACAGAGTATTTTGTAACTACAGATTTGTCAGGCCCTTCCCAGACTCAGAGGGCTAGTAGCAAAAAGAAAAAAAAAAAAAAGTTAACATTCAAATAATTTGAAAACATACACAAAATAAAGACACAGAGAGGTATGACAGAGAAATACAAAATCATGTGAGAAAATGTTGAGGTAGACATAACATCACATCATGACTTGTCTCAACAGAAACTGCAAGCACTACAGTAAAGAACAGTCACACCATGTCAGATGCATGACTACGTGGTGACATGAAGATGAACAGGAGTAACAGGAAAAGAAATGGTGCAAATCCATGCTATCTTACAGGAATTTTAATAGAAGTTCTAGAAAATGAGGATGGAAACCTTTGCTAGATGCTAGGGAAAGATGGGAGTCTGGAGAAACGGGTATGAAGCAGCCAAGTTCTGGAAAATGCTGCCACTACTGGTGTCTCAACAGCAGCTAGTAACAGAGGCTGTATATATGGGAAGAAGAGCTCCAAGTCAAAGGGCGGGCAGCTGTTACAGGGATGTTAATTACCTGCAAAAGCTCAAGAAAGGAGGGGGTAACAATGGGTGTTATTTGTGAGATGTTCTTGTTAGCTATGCACTTCTCAGAAGTCAATTATTTTGTTGAAGGAAGCTGAAACAAAGAGAAGTTAATTTGGTAAAGTTGGACATAAAATGGATAGAGAAAAGCCACAGAAGCATCAAAAACATCTGCAGTTCATTATGAAAAGTTGAATTTCTAAGCTTGTTTTGCAGAAGCAAGGCCTTAAAGGTAAAATTCAAGTTGCACAGTGAAAGGAAATCTTGCATCTTCACTGACCAGAGCCTCTAGTCAATGCTGGAGTATAACAAGTGACACAGATCTGTATGGTGGCTTCCTCTCACTAATACCGATTAAAAAAAATAGATCTGCATTACAGCTCTTGGACAACATTCAACAAGGCTTGTTTAACTCATGAAGCAGTCTGAATGTGGGAGTAGTATGGAAGTTTGATCAACTAAATGGGAGAATTAAGCTTTTGTAATGTATGCTTAAGTATCAAATGCTAAGTGTCATTTCAGTAATAAAATCATTAAAGAAATGATACATGGATATATTAGGCCGATTAGGTAGACACAGACAGATTAGCTGGGATGACCACAAAGAATAAAGTAAATATGAAATGGAGAAAAGTAAAGGGCAGAAAATTGAATCTAAAAGAATATTATAGATATATGAACTTGGCAAATAACTGGAGTGATTCCCCTGAAGAAAGAAATATTAAGCTGGTCAAAGAAAAATTGGTAACTCATTTTTCCATTTTACTTTAATCTTTGTCTATATATATGGTGTAAACACTACAAAAATTAGGGAAAACTTGAAGTGCTCAGAACGTAACTATGGAAATTACAGGCTGACAACCATCAATTACAAAATAAACGCTATTCAAAAACGGATGTAATAATAGCTGGCAAGACACATTAATACAGTTTGACCTACAGTTTTATTTACTTCTTTCAGGCAACCTGAATGTCATGGTGCTTACATAAACAATGCTTAATGCTTTGAACTTCAGTAAAACACAGCAAGAGTTAATTAAAATGATACCATCAAGGCATATCTCTTTCAATATAATAGACAGAACAATAAAGAGAGACTAAGTGTTTATTATAGATTCTAATAATTATTCACAAAAAGCATACAGTGAAAGACTAATCTTCAATTTTAAAGATAACTTTTTGAGCTGCAAAATCTCCTTGCTTTGATGTTTACTAGCTGCTGAAATTCACGCATTTGGGAGCGGAGACTTTGGCAAACAAACCCTTAGTACACACGGATAAAAAGCTATTTTCAATAACATTAATGTTTAACGCAAACTGCTAAAAACAAGAAAATCCAAAGTTAAGCCTGACAACTCCATCTTTAGCTTAGAGAAGAGAGTTAAAAAAGCCACAGCGTCTTATGCCAGAAATGTTGTAGGATTGCATTCTGAACATCCTAGCTTTTGTTTCACTTCCCATTCTCCAATTCTTTCCATTAGTGTGTAGTCTTGGAGGGTTTTGTTCTATTTTAGTTTGTTGTTGTTATGATGGGATCGCCTTTGTTCCTTTAATCAGCAAAAAAACACCAACACTGACTAACAGAAGATGATGTTATGAGACCTCATGTAAGAGTCATGTTTCCTTTCCAATAGTATCTATAGCCATTGTCTCAAGCCCCCCCTTTCGCTAGGTAGTAAAATAAACCCCACTCCAAAGGTATTAAGACTCTTAGAAAGCCTCCAGTCTCCTTAACCTTCCTACAAGTATGTGTGCCTCTCTCTTTCCTTTCTACAAAGACTACATATTCCTGAGGGAGACCAAACTCCGGTTCATCAGCACCTGAAATGAATTCAATTTACCAACAGTGCAGACATCTTGCAAGCTTAGCACAGAATAAACATTTAGATTTTGGTACCTACTGAAAAGATAGATACAGTTACTTCGAGATTTGAGAGCAGATCTTACACATCCAAACCTGCCTGCCTCCCTTCCAGCAGGCAAGTGAGAGTTTAGGAGGCAAGAAACACTGCTAATGATGCACAGGACCTTCTCGTTAGGATAACTGGAAGAGGTAAGATAGAAGGGGATACTGATCGGGCCCACATAAGGTTTTAGTCCCTAGAGTCAGGAAACTCAAGTATCTTCAGAAAATCCTACCTGTTGTGAGGAGGGGAACAAAATAGAGTATCTCTAGGCAATGTCTGCTTGCAAGGAGCCAGGTTTATGTCCAGCTATAAGGTTTACTGCTTAATCAAAGCTAAATCCCACATCTGCTTGTCAACAGTGGTGGCCAAGTAAAGGCAATTATGTTCCAAGTAAAAACATTACTTTTGGGAAAGTTTGAACTTCTTCATTTGCACAGGAGTATGTTTTTGGTTGGGGTTTTTTGGCGGTTTTTTTGTTTCCTTGGGAGGGGGAGATATTATCTTTGAATGAATTCATCTGAAAAAAGAAAGCTGCCTTCATCAACTAAGATATATTGGATCTACAACCTCCTGTCCCCCCATTGCCCTTTTCTTTTTCTTCACTGTCACACTTGTCTAACATGAAAGAAGAGAGGAAAAAATGAAGGAAAGATAAGAAAATAATAAAACCAAGCATTCATTTTCATTTCATTTTTTTAAGATATCAAATGGGTTAGAATCTCAAATACTTATTAAAACTAAATTTCTAAAAATAGTGAAGAACTGTTTATAATGCAAAAATATTATTTGAAGAAAACTGGTTTCCAGTGAGCTGGTTGCTCTGCCTTTGATGTTTTCTCACAAACTCCTTTTTCTAAACTTGTGCAACATTGCTGTGTCCTCTGTGCTAGATGAAGCCCTGGCTGCATACCAGAAACTCTCCTTTCTCAGGTCTTCTATGCTGAGCAGCAGTCGTGTTGCAGCTCTTACAATTATCAATCTTATAATATCTGGATAGCTTTTAATACCAAGGTTTTTCAAAATCCCTGCTGTAAAAAAGAATTTAAAAATCTAGATTTTAATGTAAGAACTGAGTTTTTAGCCTTCACAGTTCCAGCGAAATATTTGGAAATGCGATCTCTCCACAATCTTCAGGTTTGGCCAAAAGAAAGGAAACGAGAACCCTAAATATAGTTTTATTTAATGTTCATGAGATTTTTATCCCATGAGATTCATGTGAGTTTCCTATGAATTTTAGTTCATGAAGTTCGGAGCCATCACCCCACTTCCCTAGAGAAATACATATCCTAAAAGTACTCACATAAGGCAGCCTTCGTGAGCAAATCAAAAGGCTGTTCATATAGATTTTACCATTTGATATTTTTAGTTCCATTAATGTAGATGTACACAAGTCCATGCACTCAGCTACCTAAGGCAACTCAAACTCATTTGCACAGGTATTTCTTGCCAGTTGTCTCTGAACTTTGGACAGAACTTTTTCAAGAAACACAAGTGGCTTTTTTTGGATATCATCTCAACTGCAACTCAGCCTCAATTCACGAAAAGAGCATCAAGCCTATGCCTCAAAGGAATTCAAGCCAAAGTGAATGAGGAAACACAGGACCCAAGCCAGCAAATACTTTCTGGGTGGTTTGGGGTGTTAGGTGAATCCTCACACTGCTGCAAATCAGTTGAGAATAATTATTGCTTTTCTGATGGTTATCTTGGGATGAGTTCTTTTGTGGCTGTGATTCTGCCTGGCCATATATGATATTCTGCCCAGCTACACGATTCATATGTGATTCTGCCTAGCTCATACTGAAATCAGCAAATTCCAAAGGCTTGTGTGCCATGCATTCATATATACTTATATAGATAAAAATCTATTTTAACTTTACCAAACTAAACTTGCCAATAGAGTTCTAGAAGCAGCGGGAAACACTCCTTCTTAAGGAGCCAAAACCATTGCTGGTGGGCTGCTCAGTCTCATTGATTTCAGAAATCAGCAGAAGATTCTCCCTTGCGTATCTTCTAAGATGAGGTGGCTCCCAGCTCTGTTGTATGTAAATCAAAACCCACCCGCTGCTCTCTTCAGCAGCAAGCCCCAGATCACCAGTTTCTGCTATAATGCACTGTTACCGCTGTCAAGGCAGATGTAACAACACTAACTAATAACCGATTTGTATTAATTGCATGTAATCTTAACACTGGAGCACTACAGCGAATTTATTTTTTATTTTAAAAGGGGGAAATATCTCATAGTCCAGCTCTAAATTTGACCCCCTTAAATTAGATTCTGTTGAAGATTAACCAAAGGACTACAAATCCTAATTGCACAAACCAGCATAACTGAAGGTAGTATGGACACAAAAGAAAGCCTGATGTTTACATATGGCACACTCAAAGACAGTTTAGCCAATTTTTCTGATGGATATTCACAAATGTAGCAAAATGGCAGGGGAGTTGATGTGCAAAGACATGATCGGGTGTGATTTCCTACTAAAACAATTATCTGCTGGCTAATTGGGATCACTACACTTGTGTTAGCGCTGGAAATAGTTTTAATCAACTGTTATAATATGGTACCAACTCATGGAGAATTTAAAGAAAAAACGAAATTCCAGGATGTGAAAAATTACTGAATTACAGAGCAATCTTTAGTGTTTTAATTGAGCAGTTTTCTCAGAATATGGGGGGAATGATTCATGCAGTTCCCCACCTCCACAAGCAATTTTTGCCAACCCATCTGCCACCCCAAATGTTTCGTCCAAAGCAACCCCATCGGTGGACTTCTGCTCCCTCTGCTGGATCTGCAAAAATAGGTGTTAATAGACCCAAATCTGTTTCCTTAGGAGGCAAGAGCACAACTTCATCTGGTTTCACCAGGAGAAAGATTGTGCCCTAGCACTGGCTCCAAAATGGTGTTGACATCACTGCTAAGACTGACTTGCAAATAAGTAGCAAATAAACAGCTGTAATACTTTTAAACAAACAAAAACCCCTAAAACCATGGGGGAACATCAGTTAAAAATTAAAAGTGACAGAAGTAAAAGATTACAATTTTTTTTAATGCTCTCTGGAACAAGGTGTAATCAAAAGGAAAGACAACACCCATTTAAGCTTTCAGTGTTTCTTTCTACCTTTACCAGTTGTTTCCTGCTAACACATGAGCATGCTGCACCACGACATGATGGCTCATTGCCACATGTGATGGGAGAAAAGAACCAAAACGTCCTTACAATGGACAATGAAGTCTTGCTTCTGCATTCCAAGCCAGAAACAAATAAAAACTGAATTCCATTAAAACCTCTGTTCATGTGAGCTTTCTTGTAGTCTTCACTATAGATGCTTTTAGCATCTGACTACTTAGAAATCACAAGAGTGTTGAACTGTTTAGTGACTCTGATCCTCCCATCAGTAAACTGATCCGGCGATAAAATGTAAAGGGCTTGTGCTATTTGCATTTTTACTCAGTTTAGTCACAGATCACAAAATAAATTAGTAAATTGAGCTACAAGGCTTCCAATTTGCAGCAACCAAACCTTCTAAATAATCATCTATGCTTAAATACACAAATCCTTTAAAATGTAATAATTTCTTTGTCAACTAAAACAGTTACAAAAATTCCATCCCCCAAATGCTACCACATAATGATGGCTTTAAAGAAATCATACAAATGAAAGTGCACAATTTCTCCTTAATATACTCCAGAGAATTAAAAATATCCAATGAACTGAAATGCTAAAATCACCCATGGTATTCCTTCAGAGCTGTCAAACATTGTTCCTCCAGTTTCATAAAAGAGGATTGAGAGCTGTTTTCTTGTTCAAAAGATCAGAAATCCTGACATGGTACAGGTGCCTGTATCACAAAACCGACCGCCACAAATGCCAGCAATTAGCATCATTACTGGCAGCATCTGAAAAGCAGCCAAATTCATGGAGACTGAACAAATCTCCCACTGCTCAGGTCGATCCTTCCAGGTCAGGGCTAAAGCACATTCGTGGACCTTGCAGGGGAATCTGTAGCACTCCTGTTACACCATTTGTCATGCTCCTGTGGCTAGCCACTTACACAAATGGCTCTGAAAAATTGTAACCCCATCAAAATATGGGGACTTGGCACGTTAAATATCAGGTCTCTGTTTAACATAAATTATTTTGTTAGATATGTCCAGATAACAATTTAAGCACACCATAACTATGGTTGTGTCAGAATTAGGTCACTCAGATGCTTAAGTTCTTATTGATGTGGCCCTGAATTGCCTCTTTCAGTGCAAATTTAGTATATACAGTCAAGCCTTTTTTTGATAAACAGACGTAAATCAATGCACATTTCAGGCATGTTTCTGTGATGTCTTAGTTGGAGTTTGCAAGGTGTTAGGACAAATGTTGCAGTTTCCCTTGACCTACATTAAAAATATTTAAGTGTTTTAAAAAATATTCCTTTCATTCATATGCTAATGACTCTAAACGGTGCTCCAGTCAACACATTACAAAAGCCTAAATAGATTTCACTATGACTTTACATCTTCCTAGTAAATTAGGTATAACAGTTAGTAAATGGATGTACTGAGGGCATTGTAAAGTTGCCACTCAGCTATGCAATAATAAAGGGACTATGCAGTTCTAAAAAAAATGACAAATGTGCCACAGGAGTTTAAAATAAAAAATTTAAAAATCACAGGAACTCTGTATTCCACTGAGTATAGAAATACTTTGGTGGCGATATATTTTCTTCACGTATCACAGAAATATTAAAGATGAAAAAGTGCGTGTTTCGGTTTGCAGTGCTTTGTTTCTGAACGTGTGACTCGTTCATTGTCACCGCTAAAGGGGTGCAGGCACACACTTGCTTCTGCACTGCACATTCCTTCCTGGTACTCATCTCCTCTCTCCACTCGGATATTTCCCAACAATACTGGTCATCTAAATACTGTTAATCCTTTTAGCAAGCACTAATAATTATGCATTAGCACAAATAACATTAAAGCTTTTTTCAAATAATTACATATATAATGGATGTGTCTTTAAAAAGTTGTTTACAGCTAATTAACCAATGAATAATTGGTTTCTCTTCCTGAAACAGGAGAAAGCTTGTCTTGGAGTCACAGTTAAAAATGCTTTCTCTCTCCCTTTTTTAAAACAGTTTTACAGATGTTGTTAGCAATTAAAACTGTTAAAACACTATTAAACCAAAATTTCTTTATTAAAGGGATTACTCAACCCAGTTGAATTGTTTTTTAAAGTACTGAATCATTTCAAATAATTTCCAATTTGGATGATCAGTGAATGGTCTGAACATACCAAGACCCTATTCTAAACAGTTCAGATCTTTTACTACCACAACACGGACTGCTTGTTGCTATATGACTAGTTTAATTGTGGGCTGTAATAAAGGTCATAATTAATATCCCAACACAGACACTAACAAACAATTTTAAATTGCCAGCATAATCAAATGATGCAAACATCTATGAGCTACAAAAGTTCATTGCCGCAACTGACAATTTCTTAATTGTATTCAGTCATTCATGGAAATTTTATTAACATCGAACTGATGTATCCTGCCCTTACTCTGTCACAACACCAGGGATCTAATTTCATTATTTTCCACAAGATTTGCTTGACTACTGCCATGATTCTAATATTGCTTTAGTCCAGATGTTTATGCTATTTAAATTAGGAAGAAAAGGCTTTTGGGTAAACACAATTAAAGAAGTTTTTTTTTCTTTTTTTTTTTCTTTTTTTTCTTTCCGAATTTAGTTTAACAATCTTCTTTTAATTAATGAATATAGCTGCAAAGTAGATGGGTTTTCCCCCCTCATTTTTTATGCTCATTCCCCACTGTGTGCAACATACATCGAGTGTGTGGCTCCAGCTCTTTCTAAATACAACTTTTTAATTTTTCACTTACATTTGAGTGCTCATTAAAGTGAAAGATAGCAGTGCATGATAACTGCACTTTTCCTCCTTTTACTCTTAAATCAATCCCCAATATATTTTAAGCATAACAGAAACAGTTTAAATCTTCCTCCCTCATCCCATGGTGTTACACTGAAATGCATCTATGACTGAAGGATAACCTGTATTTCTAATGTCTTAAATGTTCAAAATGAATGTACAGCGTCAACTCCCTGTGAAGGCAGAAGAATTTGTACAGCTGGAACACTGGCATCCAAAGGAGAATTTTGCTTCTGCTTTTTGATACCACTTGAATACATTCATTTTCTTCTTCTGTTGGACAACAGCATTTCATTTGTATCAAATCTCTCTTCCTAGGAAACAATGCTATGAAGTCTAATGTAGGATTCCCCTCCTTTTGTCTGCCTTAAAGCAAGATGTTTTCATACAAAAATCTGAGGTTTTGCATGGAGGAGCTAATAAACATAAGCACACATCTTTATAACCCACAGTACTGTTTTAGTAAGGTCAAAATGTGACCAAATAGCGAGTACACACTTCTACACCAGAGCATATATACTTGAATATTATTCCTAAGTGCAAAACTTGATAACTTCAGTGTGCACAACACAGTCTTCCAAACATAAACTGTCTTGAGACAGTATTTTTAAAGGCTCCAAGCTAGATTTTCAAACCAGCATTTTGTCAACATTTGTAAAAAGACTGAATAATTTGTGTGATTTCAGCCGACTGAAGATTCACACCGCACTGTGCCAGACAGTCATCAGATGCACCGAAAACTTACTGCTGTAATTAGTTAGCAACTGCTTTTATCATTCACAAGCACAATGATATTTATAAATAACCTCAGTATTCGCTGTCTTTACGAAATGGTGTACTTATTCTGTGTGCAGAAGAGGTCATTAGCACCTTTTCACTATGCAAATTCCTTTCCTCCCCAAAACTGTGGTTGAAGGATGACACAACTTGATTGATCTACACTATTATTCTTTTTGTATGTCTTACATTTCTCTGAAGAATGCGACTCTCATTCCATCACCCACAAAGCTGTAATGTGCAGGAGCACTTGGGGAGCCAAAAGTTAGCTTTGGTTGCTGTTGACGCCGTTTTGTTTTGCTAAATTGCAGGAAGATAGTTCTCGGAGCTCTCGAAGCCCTCTGGGAGCCATGCAGCGACGCAGTGTGTGTAACAGTAAGGCTAGCTTCCCATGCTAATGCTATTCAACACCAACGTTGTGCTTCTGGTTTTCACTATTATTCTTTTGTATGTGACTATGAATAAAATCTAGGCAGCAAGTTGTAGTTACACATGCAGAGAACACACCGAAAAACTTTGGTTTTAAAAAAGTACGTGCTCACATTAATGAAGTATAACACACCTTCTAGAAAATTATCAAAACATTTCATGTGCACAATTCATATGGATTTTCTGTAAAATACTTCAAAACGCCGGTACTATACCTTTAAGTGTTGCTCTAGTCCCATCATGTGCTAATATGGAGATCTATGTTTGGCAATCTTTCCAAGTATACCATGTCAATTTTACAAAAACTAAAAATATTGTTGAAAAAATATTATCCCAGGAACATACGTAAAATTATAAATATTCAGCACATCAAGCTTTTGATATACTTTAGTGCACATGAACTGAGTAGCTGTCAAAATTACAACAGGCAACTCAAGTAATTATGCAGATTTATGCAAAACATTAACAAGAAGAATTAAATGCACAAATGAGGTGGCTACACTTGAATTGTTAAGATTATGAATAATTACCATGAATCTTTTTGCTCTTAATATAACTTGTTTTTGATAAACAAAGCCTTAATTATCAGAATACTTTTGAGAATTTTGGTGACCTTCATTAATCTTACAAAACAAGTCTCTTGTGTTCTGCATTGTAAAAGGCACATGCTTAGAATAAGTACACAAACCATGGGAAAAGCATATGTTAATGGCTACTACAAACCAGTGAATGATACCTCAGGTCTGAAGTAGAGCGCATTCTGCACACGTAGGTGAAATAATATCGAGTATTTGGAAGTAACTCTAGGCTGAATAATATCTGACAAAGGATAGGAGAAGGCTGCTATATGAGAAATTATTTCATTTTGCAAAATAACAGGTTATTTTAAGAATAGAAGTGAAATATCAGCCTACTAATTTCTCATCTCTAAGATACAGTAGGTGCAATAAATCATTTACAAAAGCAGCAGAGAACCCAAAACATCCCCACCCCCACCCCGCAACTCATATTAGTCATCTCCTCCAAAGCTCAGCTTTCTCTAGGTGAACATGCGTGCCAGACACACGCATTTTACGCACTCGCATCCAGCTGCCAGGCAGAACGTGGCGAGCAATTTTTACTCTGCTTCGCTGGTAATTTCGACACTGCCCTCTTCCTTTCAGAGGAACAGTGGGACCTCTTCATGTCTCCTCAGTTAATTTCAGAATTAATTTGCAACGCTGTCATCGACAGTGTAACAATCCACTGATCAACAGTTGCAATTCTTCATAACACTGTCAAACTCCCAGCTGCCACCGTGGCAGCCGGCTTCGCCCAGGCCCAGACACTCTGCCTTGGGACTAGTAGTAAAGAAGAACTTTGGAAGCATTAAGTCTTTAATGCCAGCCACACTATTTCTTCCCCAGAGAGCAAGCTGTCAGATCAATGGCGGTTTTGTCATAAAATCTCTCCTAGGGACTTGAATTTGTTTTGACAAATGTCAAATAGCTTTGATGCATAAAAATTAACTTAAGGAGGTCATAATTAGACAAAATACAAACTTGCATTTTGCTGGTACTTGCGTCACTTTATATCGTTGCATAACAAGAACAAACCAAACGCCAACCGGACAACCGAAGCCCTGTACAGCAGGAGCCTCTGCTTAGAATTAATACAGCTACGAAATTCCTGTTCGCCATGAGAAAGTGCGTGAGCTTGGCCGCACTTCCACAAAGGCTTTGCCCAGCACGTCTCTGTGTAACACAGCCAAGCCTGAGGTCACCATCACCATCCCGTTCCCAACTCCCTCCCAGCTGCAGTGGGGAAGAAATCCCTCTCACAGCCTACGCAGGAAGGGAGCACTGGCTCCTCTCCCCTCCGTGCCAATACCCACTGTTTGGGCAGGCAGCATGGAGCACAAAGGCAATGAGTTAAGAAACTTTTCTTCCCATGAGCTCAAACCTCTCCTCGAGCACGTGCCCAGGCACATGCCTGTGGTTTGGTGCACTGCTCCCCAGCACTGCTCCCCCCCCAGTGCCAGGCAGCGCTGCAGCTCCCTGCTCAGCCCCTGTGAAAAATCCGCTCAGGAAATATCTGGAACTGGACTATTTGACTAGAAATGCATTCACCCCTTTGGGTAGTAGTTGGAAGGAGAGATTTTCAGCTAAATAAAGCAAGAGGCTCAGAAAGAGACCCATCACAAATTCAGATTTCATAAAGATATCAAGCTAACAGACACACTGACGGAGGTGCGCTTGCTGTCTGTCTGCAGAGCAGACATAACGTGAGCTGGCAGCGTGTGCTTCCCGCCCCATTCCCCTCCTGGCCATGCTCCTCTTCCTTGGAGGGGTCGCTCTTAGAGCTGTAAGGGTAGATCAGTCTTCAGATCCATTCAATTCTTGGCTCCTTTTACAGAAACATTGATTAGAGTATCGGTTACGAGGAGTTTTTTCACACGACCAAACTGATATTCGACATGTGGGTATTGCACCAAGGCCTCCAAATTATTTTACATCCCCCAACGAGAAGCCAGCAAACAGCAAACACTTCCCATTCACAAACGTCACTTCTGCATATACAACAAGATCGCGGGTGCATGTTTTGCCGATCATCCTGCGTCGCAACTCTGGAATCCCAA